>NC_051316.1:25035539-25058760 GCF_015220235.1 Choloepus didactylus
GTGTAAAGTTTTGCTGTTGCAGAGTTCCAATTGAGTGCCTTCAAAAAAATTATTTTTCAGACCAGGGAAAACAGATAGAAGTGAATGAAATGTATATTGAATTTAGTTTCAAAACTATGTAACACTGCTTTCAACAGACGTGCAAGAGAGAGCTTTTACAAAAGTTGATTTCAGTGAAGGGAAAACATATAGAAGTGAATTAAAGGTGTATCAACATAGTTTTCAAAACTGTGTAACATACTGTTTTTGCAGAGTTCCAACTGAGTGCTTTCAAAAAAGTTTCTCAGCCCAGGGAAAACACATAGACCTGAATCAAAGCTGTATTCATATTTGTTTTCAATAGTGTGTAACATAATGCTTTGGCAGAGTTGCCAGTGAGTGCTTTCAAAAATTTGTTAAAACAGCTAATGGAAAACACATAGCAGTGAATGAAAGCTGTACTAAACATAGTTTCAAAACTGTGTCACATACTGCTTTTGGAGAGTTCCAAGTGAGTGCTTTGACAAAAGATTTTTTCAGCACAGGGAAAGCACATAGAAAAGAAAGAAAGCTGCATTCATCTTAGTTTTCATAACTGTAATGTACTGCTTTCAAAGAGTTCCAATTGAGAGCTTTGACAAAAGTTGTCTTTTAGCCCAGGGAGAACACATAGAAGTGAATGAAAGATGTATTCAACTTAGTTTTCAAAACTGTGTAACATAATGCTTTCACAGATTTCCAAGTGACTGCTTTCAAAAAAGTTGTTTTCAGCCCAGGGAAAACACATAGAAGTGAATGAAAGCTGCATTCAACATAGTTTTCAAAACTGTGTAATATGCTGCATTTGCAGAGTTCCAAGTGACTGCTTTCAGAAAAGTTATTTTTCAGACCAGGGAAAACACATGGGAGTGAACAAAAGCTGTATACAACTTAGTTTTCAAAACTGTGTAAAATACTGCTTTTGCAAAGATCCAAGTGAATGCATTGACAAAAGATGTTTTTCAGCCCAGAGAAAACATATAGAAGTAAATGAAAGCTGTATTCATCTTCATTTTCAAAACTGTGTAACATACTGCTTTCTCAGAGTTCCAAGTGAGTGCTTTCAAAAAAGTTGTTTCTCAGCTCAGGGAAAACACATAGAAGTGAATGAAAGCTGTATTCAACTTAGTTTTCAAAACTGTGTAACAAACTGCTTTCACAGAGTACCATGTGACTGATTTCAAGAAGGTAGTTTTTTCAGCTCAGGGAAAACACAAAATAGTGAATGAAAGATGTATTCAACTTAGTTTTAAAAACTGTGTAACATACTGCTTTCACAGAGTTCCAAGTGAGTGCTTTTAAAAAAGATGTTTTTCAGCCCAGGGAAACACATAGAAGTGAATGAAAGCCATATGAACTTAGGTTTCAAAACTGTGTAACATACTGCTTTCACAGAATTCCAGCTGAGTGCTTTCAGAAAAGTTGCTTTTAAGCCCAGGGAAAACACATAGAAGTGAAAGAAATAAAGGTGTATTCAACTTAGTTTGCAGAACTGTGTAACATACTGCTTTCACAGAGTTCCATGTGAGCGCTTTGACAAAAGTTGTTTTTCAGCTGAGGGAAATCACATAGAAGTGAATGAAAGATGTACCCAACTTAGTTGTCAAAACTGTGTCACAAAATGCTTTCGCTGAATTCCAGTGAGTACTTTCCACAAAGTTGTCTTCACCCGAGGGAAAACATTTAAAGTGAGTGAAAACTGCATTCAAATTAGTTATGAAAAGTGTGTAACACACTGCTTTCACAGTGTTCCAAGTGAGAGCTTTGACAAATTACTTTTTCATCCCTGGGAAAATACATAGAAATGAATGAAAGCTGTTTTAAACTTAAATTTCAAAACCGTTTAACATAATTCTTTCACTGTGTTGAGGTGAGTGCTTTCAAAAAAGTTATTTTTCCGTCCAGGGAAAACCCATAGAAGTGAATGAAAGCTGTATACAAGTTTTTCTTCAAAACTCTGTAAATACTGCTTCACAGAGTTCCATGTGAGTGCATTGGATAAAAGATGTTTTTTATCCCAGGGAAAACACATAGAAGTGAATGAAATCTGTAATCAACTTAGTTTTCAAAACAGTGTAACATACTGCTTTCACAGATTTTCAAGTGAGTGCTTTCAAAAAGATGTTTTTCAGCCCAGGGAAAACACATAGAAGTGAATGAAAGCTGTATTCAACTTAGTTTTCAAAATAGTGTAACATGCACCTTTTGCAGATTTCCAAGTGAGTGCTTCCAAAAAAGATGTTTTTCAGCCCACAGAAAACACATAGAAGTGAATGAAAACTATATTCAACTTAGTTTTCAAAACTGTGTAACAGACAGCTTTTGCAGAGTTCCAAGTGAGTGCTCTCAAGAAAGTAGTTTTTCAGCTCAGGGAAAACACATAGAAGGGAATGAAAGCTGTATTAAACTTAGTTTTCAAAACTGTATAACATACTGCTTTTGCAGAGTTCCAAGTGAGTGCTTTCAAAAAGTTGTTTTTCAGCCCAGGGAAAACACATAGAAGTGAATGAAAGATGTACTCAACTTAGTTTTCAAAACTGTGTAACATACAGCTTTCACAGAGTTCAAAGGGAGTGCTTTCAATAAAGTTGTTTTTCAGCCCAGGGAAAACATATAGAAGTGAATGAAAACTATATTGAACTTTGTTTTCAAAACTGTGTAACATACTGCTGTCACTGAATTCCAAGAGAGTGCTTTCGGAAAAGTTGTTGTTCAGGCCCAGGGAAATCAAATAGAAGTGAATAAAAGCTGTATTCAATTTAGTTTTCAGAACTGTGTAACATAATGCTTTTGCAGGTTTCCAAGTGAATGCTGTCAAAAAAAGTTGTTTTTCAGCTACGGGAAACACATACAATTCAATGAATGCTGTATTCAACTTAGTTTTCAAAGGTGTGTAACATACTGCTTTTGCAGAGTTTCCAAGTGTTCAGTTTGAAAAAAATTGTTTTCCGTTCCTGGGAAAACACAAAGAATTGAAAGAAAGCTGTATTCAACTTCGTTATCAAAACTGTGTAACATACTGCTTTTGCAGAGTTCCATGTGAGTGCTTTGACAAAAGTTTCAGGCTGGGGAAAACACACAGAAGTGAAAGAAGGCAGTATTCAACATAGACTTCCAAACTTTGAAACATACGACTTTCACAGAGTTCCAAGTGAGCCCTTTGACAAATGTTGTTTTTCAGCCAAGGGCAAATACATAGAAGTGAAAGAAAGACGTACTCAACTTAGTTCTGAAAACTGTGTAACATACAGCTTCCACAGAATTCCAATGGAGTGCTTTCAAAAAAGTTGTTTTTCAGCCCAGGGAAAACACATAGAAGTGAATGAAAGCTGCATTCAACTTAGTTTTCAAAACTGTGTAACATACTGCTTTCACAGAGTTCCAAGTGAGTGCTTTCAAAAAAGATGTTTTCAGCCCAGGGAAAACACATAGAAGTGAATGAAAGCTGTATTCAACTTAGTTTTCAAAACTGTGTTACATACTGCTTTCACGGAGATGCAAGTGAGTGCTGTCAAAAAAGCTGTTTCTCAGCTCAGGGAAAACATGTAGAAGTGAATGAAAACTGTATTCAACTTAGTTTTCAAAACTGTATAACATAATGCTTTCACAGAGTTCCAAGTGAGTGCTTTCCAAAAAGTTGTTTTTCAGTCCAGGGAAAACATGTAGAAGTGAACGATAGCTCTTTTGAACTTAGTTTTCAAAACTGTGTAACATACTGCTTTCGCTGAATTCCAAGTGAGTGCTTTCAGAAAAGTTGTTTTTCAGCCCCAGGAAAACACATAGAAGTGTATGAAAGCTGTATGCAAATTAGTTTTCAAAGCTGTGTAACATACTGCTTTCGCAGAGTTCCAAGTGTTTGGTTTCAAAAAAATTGCTTTTCATTCCAGCAAAAACACAAAGAATTGAAAGAAAGCTATATTCAACTTCGTTATCAAAACTGTGTAACATACTGCTTTCGCAGAGTTCCATGTGAGTGCTTTGAAAAAAGTTGTTTTTCAGACCAGGGAAAACACATAGAAGTGAAAGAAAGCTGTATTCAACTTAGATTTCTAAACTGTGTAACATACTGCTTTCACAGAGTTCCAAGTGAGCACTTTGAGAAATGTTGAATTTCAGCCAAGGGAAAACACATAGAAGTGAAACAAAGATGTACACAATTTAGTTTTGAAAACTGTGTAACATACAGCTTTTGCAAATTCCAAGGGAGTGCTTTCAAAAAAGTTATTTTCAGCCCAGGGAAAACACATTGAAGTCAATGAAAACTGCATTCACCTTAGTTTTCAAAACTGTGTAACATACTGCTTTCACAGAGTTCCAAGTGAGTGCTTTCAAAAAAGATGTTTTTCAGCCCAGGAAAAACACATAGAAGTGAATGAAAGCTGTATTCAACTCAGTTTTCAGAACTGTGTAACATACTGCTTTCACAGATTTCCAATTGAGTGCTGTGAAACAAGATGTTTTTCAGCTCAGGGAAACATGTAGAAGTGAATGAAAGCTCTATTCTACTTACATTTCAAAACTGGGTAATACACTAGTTTCAACAGATTTCCAAGTGAGTGCTTCCAAAATAGTTGTTTTTCAGCTCTGGGTGAACATACATGTGAATGAAAGCTGTATTCAAATTAGTTTCAAAACTGTTTAACAGTTCTGCTTTCACTGAATTCCAAGTGAGTGCTTTCAGAAGAGTTGTTTTTCTGCCCAGGGGGTAAAACACATAGAAGTGAATGTAAGCTGTATTCTACTTAGTTTCAAAACACTGTAACATTATGTTTGGCAGAGTTCCCAGTGAGTGCATTCATAAAAGATGTTTTTCAGCCCAGGTAAAACACATAGAAGTGAAGTAAAGCTGTACTGAACTTTGTTTTCCAAACATTGTCACATTCAGCTTCACACAATTCCATTTGGGAGCTTTCGGAAAAGCTGTTTTTCAGCCCAGGGAAAACACATAGAAGTGAATGAATGCTGTATTCAACTTAGTTTTCAAAACTGTGTAACATACTGCTTTCGCAGATTTCCAAGTGAGTGCTTTCAAAAAAGTTGTTTTTCAGCACAGGGAAAACACATAGAAGTGAATGAAAGCTGTATTCAACTTTGTTTTCAAAGCTGTATAACACACTGCTTCACAGAGTTCCAAGTGATTGTTTAAAAAAGTTGTTTTTCAGTATCGGGAAAACACATAGAAGTGAATGTAAGCTCTATTCAACTTAGTTTTCAAAACTGTATAACATACTGCTTATGCAGAGTTCCAAGTGATTGCTTTCAAAAACTTGTTTTTCATCCCAGGGAAAACACATAGAAGTGAATGAATGCTGTATTTAGCTTAGTTTCAATAGTGTGTAACATACTGCTTTTGCAGAGCTGCCAGTGAGTGCTTTCAAAAAAGTTGCTTAACAGCTAATGGAAAACACATAAAAGTGAATGAAAGCTGTATTCAACTTAGTTTTAAAAACTGTGTAACATACTGCTTTCACAGAGTTCCAAGTGAGTGCTTTCAGAAAAGCTGTTTTCAGCCCAGGGAAAACACATAGAAGTGGAAGAAAGCTGTACTCAACTTTGTTTTCAAAACTGTCTAACGTACTGCTTTCCAGAGTTCCAAGTGAGTGCTTTCAAAAAGGCTGTTTTCAGCCCAGGGAAAACACATAGAAGTGAATGAAAGATGCATTCAAATTTGTTTCAATACTGTGTAATGTACATCTTTTGCAGAGTTCCCATGAGTACTTTGACAAAAGATGTTTTTCAGCCCACGGAAAATACACAGAAGTGAACGAAAAGTGTATTCAACTTTGTTTTCAAAACAGTTTAATATACATCATTCACAGAGTTCCAAGAGAGAGTTTCAAGAAAGTTATTTTTCAGACCAGGGAAACACAGAAGATGTGAATGAAAAGCTGCATTCAACTTAGTTTTCAAAAGACCTGTGAAATACTGCTTTTGCAGTGGTCCAAGTGAATGCACTGACAAGAGATGTTTTTCAGCCCAGGGAAAGCACAGAGAACTGAATGAATACTCTATTCAACTCAGATTTCAAAACTGTGTAACATAGTGCTTTCCCAGAGTTCCAGGTGAGTGCTTTCAAAAAAGTTGTTTTTCACCAAGGGAAAACACATAGACGTCAATGAAATCTGTATTCAACTTAGGTTTCAAACTAGTAACATACTGCTTCCAAAGAATTCCAACTGAGTGCTCTCAAAAACGTTATTTTCAGTCCTGGAAAAACACATTGAAGTGAATGAAAAGCTGCATTCAACTTAGTATTCAAAACTGTTTAACATTCTGCTTCGCTGAATTCCAAGTGAGTGCTTCAGAAGAGTTGTTTTTTCCCACCCAGTAAAACACATAGAAGTGAATGTAAGCTGTATTCAACTTAGTTGTCAAAACTGTGTGATGTAATGTTTCACAGAGGTCCCAGTGAGTGCTTTCATAAAAGAATGTTCTTCAGCCCAGGGATAACACATAGAAGTGAAAGAAAGCGGCATTCAACTTAGTTTTCAAAGCTGAGTAACATACTGCTTTCATAGAGTTTCAAGTGAGTGCTATCAAAGAAGATGTTTTTCAGCCCACAAAAAACACATAGAAGTGAATGAAAGGTGTATTCAACTTAGTTTTCAAAACTGTGTAACATACTGCTTTCGCAGAGTTCCAAGTGAGTGCTCTCAAAACTGGTGTTTTTCAGGTCAGGGAAAACACATAGAAGTGAATGAAAGCTGTATTAAACTTAGTTTTCAAAAGGTTGTAAAATACTGCTTTTGCAGAGTTCCAAGTGAGTGCTTAAAAAAAGTTGTTTTTCAGCTCTGGGAAAACACATAGAAGTGAATGAAAGCTGTATTCAACATAGTTTTCAAAACTGTTTAAATACTGATTTTGCAGTGTTCCAAGTGAATGCATTGAGAAAAGATATTTTTCTTCCCAGGTAAAACACGTAGAACTGAATGAAAGCTACGACCAACTCCATTTTCAAAACTGTGTAACATACTGGTTTCACAGATTTCCAAGTGAGTGCTTTCCAAAAAGTTGTTTTTCAGTGCAGGGAAAAGACATAGAAGTGAATGAAAGCTGTATTCATCTTACTTTTCAAAACTGTGTGAAATACTGCTTTTGCAGATTTCCAAGTGAGTGCTTTCAAAGAAGATTTTCAGCCCAGGGAAAACACATAGAAGTGAATGAAAGCTGTACTCAACTTATTTTTCAAAACTTTGTGACATACTGCTTTTGCAGAATTCCAATTGAGTGCTTTCAAAAAAGTTGTTTTTCAGCCCAGGGAAAACACATGGAATTAAAAGAAACCTGTATTCAACTAAGTTTTCAAAACTGTGTAACATACTGCTTTCACAGAGTTGCAAGTGAGTGCTTTCAAAAAAGTTGAATTTCAGCACAGGGAAAACACCTAGAAGTGAATGAAAGCTTTATTGATCATAGTTTTCAAAACTGTGTAACATACTGCTTTCACTGAATTCCAAGTGAGTGCTTAAATAGGGTTGTTTTTCATCCCAGGGAAAACACATAGAAGTGTATGAAAGCTGTATTCAACTAAGTTTTCAGCACTGTGTAACATACAGCTTTTGAAGGCTATCCAAGTTAGTGCTTTCAAAAAAGTTGTTTTTTCAGCCCAAGGAAAACACATAGAAGTGAATGAAAGTTGTATGCAAATTAATTTTCAAAAGCTGTGTAACATACTGCTTTTGCCAAGTTCCAAGTGTTCGGTTTCAAAAAATTTGCTTTTCATTCCAGGGAAAACACAAAGAATTGAAAGAAAGCTGTATTCAACTTCGTTATCAAAACTGTGTAACATACTGCTTTCACAGAGTTTGATGTGAGTGCTTTGACAAAAGTTTCAGGCCAGGGAAAACACATAGAAGTGAAAGAAAGCTGTATTCAACTTAGATTTCTAAACTGTATAACATACGGCTTTCACACAGTTCCAAGTGAGCCCTTTGAGAAATGTTGTTTTTCAGCCAAGGGCAAACACATAGAAGTGAATGAAAGCTGTATTCAACTCAGTTTTGAAAACTGTGTTACATACTGCTTTCACAGAGTTACAAGTGAGCGCTTTGAAAAAAGATGTTTTTCAGCTCAGGGAAAACATGTAGAAGTGAATGAAAACTGTATTCAACTTACATTTCAAAACTGGGTAATACACTAGTTTCACAGATTTCCAAATGAGTGCTTCCAAAATAGTTGTTTTTCAGCTCTGGGAGAAACATACATGTGAAGAAAGCGTGTATTCAAATTAGTTTTCAAAACTGGTTTTAACATTCTGCTTTCACTGAATTCCAAGTGAGTGCTTTCAAAAAGTTGTTTTTCTGCCCAGGTAAAACACATATAAGTGAATGGAAGCTGTATTCAACTTAGTTTTCAAAACTGTGTGACTGATGTTTTCAACAGAGTTCCAAGTGAGTGCTTTCAAAAAAGTTGTTTTGTAGCCCAGGAAAAACACATAGACGTGAATGAAAGCTGTATTCAACTTAGTTTTCAAATCTTTGTAACATAGTGCTTTTGCCATGTATCAAGTGAATGCTTTCAAAAAAGCTGTTTTTCAGCCCAGGGAAAACACATAGAAGTGAATGAAAGCTGTATTCAACTTAGTATTTAAAGCTGTGTAACATACTGCTTTTGCATTGTTCCAAGTGATTGTTTAATAAAGTTGTTTCTCAGTGCAGGGAATACACATAGAAGTGAATGAAAGCTGTATTCAACTTAGTTTTCAAAAACTGTGTAACATACTGCTTATGCACAGTTCCAAGTGATTGCTTTCAAAAAACTTGTTTTCCATCCCAGGGAAAACATGGAAGCGAATGAATGCTGTATTCAGCTTAGTTTTCAATAATGTGTAACATACTGTTTTTGCAGAGTTGGCTGTGAGTGCTTTCAAAAAAAGTTGTTTAACAGCTAATGGAAAACACATAAAAGTGAATGAAAGATGTATTCAACTTAGTTTTCAAAACTGTACAACATACTGCTTTCGCAGATTTCCAAGTGAGTGCTTTGACGAAAGATTCAGCAAATGGAAAACACATAGAAGTGAATGAAATCTGTATTCAAATTAGTTTTAAAACCGTGTAACATATTGCTTTCACAGAGTTCCAAGAGAGCACTTTGACAAAAGTTGTTTTTCAGCCCAGGAAAAACACATAGAAGTGAATCAAAGAAGTACTCAACTTAGTTTTCAAAACTGTGTAACATACTGCTTTCACCGAGTTCCAAGTGAGTGCATTCAAAATAGTGGTTTTCAGCCCAGGGAAAACACATAGAAGTGAATGAAAGCTGCATTCAAATTAGTTTTCAAAACCGTGTAACATACAGCTTTTGCAGAGTTTGAAACGAGTGCTATGACAAAAGTAGTTTTTCAGCCCAGGGAAAACACATAGAAGTGAATGAAAGCAGTATTCAAATTAGTTTTCAAAACTGTTTAACATACTTCTTTCACAGAGTTCTGAGTGCTTTCCAGAAAGTGTTTTTTCACACCAGGGAAAACACAGAAATGTGAATGAAAGCTGCATTCAGCTTAGTTTTTAAAGCTGTGTGAAATACTGCTTTTGCAGTGTCCCAAGGGAATGCATTGACAAGAGATGTTTTTCAGCCCAGTGAAAGCACATAGAACTGAATGAATAATCTATTTAAATCAGTTTTCAAAGCTGTGTAAGAAACTGCTTTCGCAGATTTCCAACTGAGTGCTTTCAAAAAAGTTTTTCTTCAGCCCAGGGAAAACACATAGAAGTGAATGAAGCTGTATTCAAGTTAGATTTCAAAACTGTGTAACATACTGCTTTCACAGAGTTCCAAGTGAGTGCCTTCAAAAACGTTGTTTTCAGCCCAGGGAAAACACATAGAACTGAATGAAAGCTGTATTCAACTTAGTTTTCAAAACTGAGTCATACACGCCTTTTGCAGAATTCCAAGTGAGTTCTTCCAAAAAAGTTGTTTTTCACCACAGGGAAAACACATAGAATTGAATGAAAGTTGTATTCAACTTAGTTTTCAAACTGTATAACATACTGCTTTCACAGCATTCTCAGTGAGTGCTTTCAAAAAAGTTGTTTAAAACAGCTAATGGTAAACACATGAAAGTGAATGAAACTTGTATTCAACTTAGTTTTCAAAACTGGGCAACATAGTGCTTTTGCAGAGTTCCAAGTGGGTGCTTTGACAAAAGTTTCAGCCCAGGGAAACCACATAGAACTGAATGCAAGCTGTATTCAACTTAGTTTTCACAACTGTGTAAAACACTGCTTTCACAGAATTCCAAGTGAGAGTTTTGACAAAAGTTGTTTTTCTGCCCAGGGAAAACCCATAGAACTGAATGAATGCTGCATTCAACTTAGTTTTCAAAACTGTGTAATGCACTGATTTCGCAGATTTCCAAGTCAGTGATTTCAAAATAGTTGTTTTCCAGCTCAGGGAAGGCATAGAAATGAATGAAAGCTGTATTCAATTTAGTTTTCAAAACGGTGTAACATACTGCATTCACAGAGTTCAAAGTGAGTGCTATAAAAAGTTGTTTCTCTGCCCAGGGAAAATAAATAGAAGTGAATGAGAGCTGTATTCAACTTAGTTCCCAAAACTGTTTAACATACTGCTTTTGCAGAGTTCCAAGTGAGTGCATTGACATAAGATGTTTTTCAGCCCAGGAAAAACACATAGAAGTGAATGAAAGCTGTATTCAACTTAGCTTTCAAAACTGTGTAGTATAGTGCTTCCACAGATTTCCAACTGAGTGCTCTCAAAAATGATATTTTTCAGAGCTGGGAAAACACATTGAAGTGAACAAAAGCTGTATTCAACTTTGTTTCAAAACAATGTAATACACTGCTTTCGCAGATGTGCATTAGAGCGCTTTGACAAAAGTTGACTTTCAGCCAAGAGAAAACACATATAAGTAAATGAAAGCTGTATTGAACTTAGTTTTCAAAACTGTGTAACATCCTGCTTTCACAGAATTTAATGGACTGCTTTCAGAAAAGTTGTTTTTAATCCCAGGGAATACACATAGAAGTGAATGAAAGCTGTATTCAGCTTAGATTTCAAAACTGTGTAGCATACTGCTTTTGCAGTGTTAAAAGTGACTGCTTTCAAAAAAGTTGTTTTTCAGCCCAGGGAATACACATAGAAGTGAATGAAAGCTGTATTCAACTTAGTTTTGAAAGCTGTGTAACATACTGCTTTCTCAGAGTTCCAAGTGACTGCTTTCAAAAATGTTGTTTTTCAGCCCAGGGAAAACAGACAGTTGTGAAAGAATGCTGTATTCAACTTAGTATTCAAAACTGAGAAACATGCTGCTTTTGTAGACGTCCAGTCAGTTCTTTCCAAAACGATGTTTTACAGCCCATTGAAAGCACATAGAAGTGAATGAAAGCTGTATTCAACTTAGTTTTCAAAACTGTGTAACATACTGCTTTTGCAGATTTCCAAGTGACTGCTTCCAAAAAAAATTGTTTTTCAGCCCAGGTAACACACATACATGTGAATGAAAGCTGTATTAACCTTAGATTCCAAGCTGTGCAACATACTGCTTTTGCAGAGTTTCAAGTGAGTGCTTTCAAAAGTTGTGTTTCAGCCCATGGAAAACACATAGAAGTGAATAAAAGCTGTATTCAACTTAGTTTTCAAAACCGTGTAACAAAATGCTTTTGCAGAGTTCCAAGTGAGTGCTTTCAAAAAAGTTGTTTTTCTGCAAAGGGAAAACACATAGAAGTGAATGAAAGCTGTTTTCAACTTTGTTTTCAAAACTGTGTAACATACTGCTTCCACAGAGTTCCAAGTGAATACTCTCAAAAACGTTATTTTTCAGTCCTGGGAAAACACATTGAAGTGAATGAAAGCTGTATACAACTTTGTTTCAAAACAATGCAACACATTGCTTTCGCAGATGTGCAAAAAAGCGCTTTGAGAAAAGTTGATTTTCAGCCAAGGGAAAACACATATAAATAAATGAAAGCTGTTGTCAACTTAGTTTCCAAAACTGTATAACATACTGCTTTCGCAGAGTTTCAAGTAAGTGCTTTCACAAAAGTTGTTTTTCGCCAAGGGAAAACACATAGAACTGAATGAAAGCTGTATTCTGCTTAGTTTTCAAAACTGTGTAACATACTGCTTTCGAAGATTTTCAAGTGAGTACTTCCAAATAGTTGTTTCTCAGCCCAGGGAAACACATTGAATTGAATGAAGCCTATATTCAACATAATTTTCAAAACCGTGTAACATACTGCTTTCACAGAGTTCCAAGTGAGTGCATTCAAAAAAGTTGATTTTCAACCCAGGGAAAACACACAGAAGTGAATGAAAGCTGTATACAATTTAGTTTTCAAAACTGTGTAACATACTGCTTTCACAGAGTTCCAAGTGAGTGCTTTTGAAAAGTGCGTTTTTCAGCCCAGGGAAAATGCATTGAAGTGAATGAAAGCCGTAATGAACTTAGTATTCAAAACTGTGTAACATACTGCTTTCGCAGAGTCCCACGTGACTGCTTTCAAAAAAGTTGTTTTTCAGCCCAGGGAAGACACATGGAAGTCAATGAAAGCTGTATTGAACTTAGTTTTCAGAACTGTGTAACATACTGCTTTCGCAGAGTCCCACGTGACTGCTTTCAAAAAAGTTGTTTTTCAGCCCAGGGAAGACACATGGAAGTCAATGAAAGCTGTATTGAACTTACTTTTCAGAACTGTGTAACATACTGCTTTTGCAGAGTTCCAAATGACTGCTTTCAAAAAAAGTTGTTTTTCAGCCCAGGGAAACACATAGTAGTGAATGAAAGCTGTATTCAACTTATTTTTCATAACTTTGTATCATACTGCTTATCTAAACTTAGATTTGTGTGCTTTCAAAAAGGTTCTTTTTCATCCCAGGGAAAACACAAAGAGTGAATGAGTGCTTTATTCAACTTAGTTTTCAAAAATGTGTAACACTGCTTTTGCAGAGTTGCCAGTGAGTGCTTTCAAAACAGTTGTTTGACAGATCATGGAAAACACACCAAACTGAATGAATGCTGTATTCAACTTAGTTTTCAATACTGTGTAACATACTGCTTTCACAGAGTTCCAAGTGAGTGCTTTCAAAAAAGTTCTTTTCAGACCAGGGAAAACAGATAGAAGTGAATGAAAGCTTTATATCAACTTTTGATTCAAAACTATGGAACACACTGCTTTCATAGATGTGGAAGATAACGCTTTGAAAAAAGTTGATTTTCAGCCAAGGGAAAAAACATAGAGAATGAATAAAGCTGTTTTCAACTTAGTTTTCATAACTGTTTAACATACTGCTTTCGCAGGGCTTCAAGTAAGTGCTTTGATAGAAGTTGTTTTTCAGCCCAGGGGACAACATAGAGAAGTGAATGAAAGCTGTATTCACTTAGTTTTCAAAACTGTGTAACATACTGCTTTCGCAGAGTTCCAAGAGAGCGCGTTGACAAATGTTCTTTTTCAGCCCAGGGAAAACACATAGGATGAATGAAAACCTGTATTCAACTTAGTTTTCAAAACAATGTAGCATACTGCTTTCGCAGAGTTTGAAGACAGCACTTTGACAAATGTTGCATTCCAGCCCAGGGAAAACACATAGAAGTGAATGAAAGCTATATTCAACTTTGTTTTCAAAAGTGTGTAACATAATGCTTTCACAGAATTGCAAGTGAGTGTTTTCAATAAGTTGTTTTTCAGCCCAGGGAAAACACATAGTAGTGAATGAAAGGTGTTATGAACTTAGTTTTCAAAGCTGTGTAAGATACTGCTTTCACAGAATTTCAAGGGAGTGCTTTCAAAAAAGTTGATTTTCAGCCCAGGGAAAACACATAGAAGTGAATGAAACCTGTATTCAACTTAGTTTTCAAAACTGTGTAAAATGCTGCTTTCACAGAGTTCCAAGTGAGTGCTTTCAAAACAGTTGTTTTTCAGCCCATGGAATTCACATAGAAGTGAATGAAATCTGCTTTCATCTTAGTTTTCAAAACTGTGTAACATACTGTCTTCACAAAGTTCCAAGTGAGTGCTTTAACAAAAGTTGTTTTTCTGCCCAGTAAAACACATAGAAGTGAATGAAAGCTGTATTCATCTTAGTTTCAATACTGTGTAACATACTACTTTTACAGATGTCCTAGAGAGCGTTTTGACAGAAGTTGATATTCAGCCCAGGGAAAACACATAGAAGTGAATGAAAGCTTTATTCAACTAGCTTTTCAAAACTGTGTAAAACACTGCTTTCGCAGAGTTCCAAGTGAGTGCTTTCAAAAAGTTGCTTAACAGACAATGGAAAGCACATAAGAAGTGAATGAAATCTGTATTCAACTTAGTTTCAAAACTGTGTAACATACTGCTTTTGCAGATTTCTAAGTGAGTGCTTTGACAAAAGTTGCTTTCAGCCCAGGGAAAAGACAAAGGAGTGAATGAATGGTGTATTCAACTTAGATTTCAAAGCAGTGCAACATACTGTTTTCGCAGAGTTCCAAGGGGTGCTTTCAAGAAAGTTGTTTTTCAGCCCAGGGAATACAGACAGAAGGGGATGAAAGCTGTATTCAACTTAGTTTTCAAAACTGTGTAACATACAGGTTTTGCCAAATTCCAAGTGAGTGCTTCCTAAAAAGATCCTTTCAGCCATGGGAAAACACATACAAGTGAATGAAAGCTGTATTCAAAATAGATTTCAAATCTGTGCACTATATTGCTTTCGTAGAGTTCCAAGTGAGTGCTTTGACAAAAGTTTCAGCCCATGGAAAACACATAGAATTGAATGGAAGCAGTACTCAAATTAATTTTCAAAACTGTTTAACATACTGCTTTCGCATAGTTCCAAGTGAATGCTTTGACAAAAGATGTCTTTCAGCCCAGGGAAAACACATAGAAGTTCACTAAAGATGTATTCAACTTACTTTTCAAAACTGTGTAACATACTGCTTTCACAGAGTTCCAAGTGAGTGCTTTCAAAAAGTTGTTTTCACCCCAGTGAAAACACCTAGAACTGAATGAAAGCTGAAATCAACTTAGTTGTCAAATCTGTGTAACATACTGCTTTCACAGAGTTCCAGTGGGTGCTTTGACAAAAGTTGCTTTTCAGCCCAGGGAAAACACTGAAGTGACTGAAAGCTGTATTCAACTTAAATTTCTAAACTGTGTAACATACTGCTTTCACAGAGTTCCAAATGAGTGCTATCAAAAAAAGACATTTTTCAGCCCAGGGGAAACAGATAGAAGTGACTGAAAGCTGAAATGAACTTAGTTTTCAAAGATGTGTAAAATAATGCTTTTCTGGAGTTCCAAGAGAGTGCTTTCAAAAAAAATTGTTTCAGCATAGGGAAATCATGTAAAGTGAGTGAAAGCTTTATTCAACTAAGTTTTGAAAACTGTGTAACATACTGCTTTCAGAGAGATCCAATCGAGTTCTTTCAAAAAAGTTGTTTTTCAGCCCAGGGAAAACACATACAACTGAATGAAAGCTGTATATAACTTAGTTTCCAGAACAGTTTAACAGACTGCTTTCACAGAGTTCCAAGTTAGTGCTTTCAAAAAAGTTGTTTTTCATCCCAGGGAAAACACATAGAAGGAATGGAAGCAGTATTCAACTTAGTTTTCAAAACTGTGTAACATATTGCTTCTGTAGAGTTCCAGTTGAGTGCTTTGAAACAAGTTGTTTTTCAGCTCAGGGAAAACACATAGAAGTGAATGAAAGCTGTATTCAACTTAGTTTTCAAAACTGTGTAATATACCACTTTTGCAGAGTTACAAGTGACTGCTTTCAAAAAAGCTGTTTTTTCAGCCCAGGGAAAACACATAGAAGTGAATGAAAGGTGTATTCAATTTAGTTTTCAAAACTGTGTAACATGCTGGTTTCGCAGATTTCCAAGTGAGTGCCTTCAATGAAGTTGTTTTTCATCCCAGGGAAAGCAAAAAGAAGTGAATGAAAGCTGTATGAAAATCAGTTTTAAATACTGTGTAACAAACTGCTTTTGCACAGTTCCTAGTGAGTGCTTTGAAAAAAGTTGCATTTCATTCCAGTTAAAGCACAGAGAAGTGAATGTAAGCTTTTTTCAACTGAGATTTGAAACTGTGTACCATACTGCTTTCACAGAGTTCCAAGTGGAGTGCATTGACAAAAGTTGTTTCTCAGCCCGTGGAAAATACATAGAAGTGAATGAAAGCTGTATTCAACATAGTTTTCAAACTGTGTAACATACTGCTTTCACAGAGTTCCAAGTGTGTGCTTCCAAAAAACCTGTTTTTCAAACCAGGGAAAACACATACAAGTGAATGAAAGCTGTATTCAACTTAGTTTTCAAAACTGTGTAACATAGTGCTTTCACAGGTTTCCAAATGATTGCTTTGACAAAGTTCTTTTTCATCCCATGGAAAGCACACAGAAGGGAATGAAAGCTGTATTCAACTTAGTGTACAAAACATTGTAACACACAGCCTTCACAGCGTTCCAGGTAAGTGCTTTCACAAAAATTGTTTTTCATCCCAGAAGAAACACAGAAGTGAATGAAAGCTGTATTCAACTTAGTTTTCAAAAGTGTGTAACATACTGCTTTCACAGATTTCCGAGTGAGTGCTTTGAAAAAAGTTGTTTTTCACCCCAGGGAAAACACATGGAAGTGAATGAAAGCTGTATTCAACTTAGATTTCAGGACTTTGTAACATACTGCATTTGCAGAGTTCCATGTTAGCGTTTTGAAAAACAAGATGTTTTTCACACCGGGGAAAACACATAGAAGTGAATGAAAGCTGTATTCAGCTTAGTTTTCAAAACTGTGTCACACACTGCTCTCTCAGTGTTCCAAGTGAGTGCTTTGAGAAAAATAGTTTTTCACTGCAGGGAAAAGACATAGAAGTGAAAGAAAGCTGTATTCATATTAGTTTTCAAACCTTTATAACATACTGTTTTTGCCGAGTTCCAAGTGCTTTCAATGAAGGCATTTTTCAGTGAAGTGAAAATACATAGAAGTGAATGAAAGCTGAATTCAACTTAGTTTTCAAAACTGTGTAACATACTGCTTTCGCAGATTTCCAATTGTGTGCTTAGAAAAAGTTGTTTTTCAGCCCAGGGAAAACACATAGAAGTGAATGAGAACTGTATACAACTAAGTTGTCAAAAGTGTGTAACATACTGCTCTCGCAGATTTGCAAGTCAGTGCTTTCAAAAAAGTAGTTTTTCAGCGCATGGAAAGCACATAGAAATGAATGAAAGCGGTATTCAATTTAGTTTTCAAAACTGTGTAACATACAGCTTTTGCAGAGTTCTAAGTGAGTGTATACAAAAAACTTGTTTTTCAGCCCAGGGAAAAGACACAGAAGTGAATATAAGCTGTTTTCAACTTAGTTTTCAAAACTGTGTAGCATACTGGTTACGCAGAATTCCAAGTGAGTGCTTTCAAAAATGTTGTTTTTCATCCCAGGGAAAGCATATAGAAGTGAATGAAATGCTGTATTCAACTTGGATTTCAAATCCTTGAACATAGTGCTTTCACAGAGTTCCATGTGAATGCTTACAAAATTGGTTTTTCAGGCCAGGGAAGACACATGGAAGTCAATGATAGCTGTATTGAACTTAGTTTTCAAAACTCTGCAACATTACTGCTTTCTCAGATTTCCAATTGATTGCTTGAAAGAAAGTTGTTTTCCAGTCCAGGGAAAACACATAGATCTGAATGAAATGTGTGGTCAACTTCTATGTGTTTTCCCTGGGCTGAAAAACAACTTTTTTGAAAGCACTACCTTGGAACTCTGAGAAAGCAGTATGTTACACAGTTCTGAAAACTAAGTTGAATAGAGCTTTCATTGACTTCTATGTGTTTTCCCTGGGCTGAAAAACAACTTTTTTGAAAGCAGTCACTTGGAACTCTGGGAAAGCAGTATGTTACACAGTTCTGAAAACTAAGTTGAATACAGCTTTTGTTGACTTCTATGTGTTTTTCCTGGGCTGAAAAACAACTTTTTGAAAGCACTCACTTGGAACTCTGGGAAGCAGTATGTTACATAGTTCTGAAAACTAAGTTGAATACAGCTTTCATTGACTTCTATGTGTTTTCCCTGGGCTGAAAAACAACTTTTTTGAAAGCAGTCACTTGGAACTCTGCGAAAGCAGTATGTTACAAAGTTCTGAAAACTAAGTTGAACACAGCTTTCACTGACTTCTATGTGTATGCCCTGCCCTGAAAAACATCTTTTATGAATGCACTTACTTGGAACTCTGCGAAAGAAGTATGTTACACAGTTCTGAAACAAATTTGAATACAGCTTTCTTTCACTCCTATGTCTTACAGTGGGCTGAAAATCAGCTTTTGTCAAAGCACTCTCTTGGAACTCTGCAAAAACTCTTTGTGACACCGTTTTGAAGCCTAAGTTAAAGACAGCTTTTGTTCACCTCTATGTGTTTTCCCTGTGCTGAAAAACATCTTTTTTTGAAAGCACTCACTTGGAAATCTGTGAAAGCAGTGTGTGACACAGTTTTTAAAACTAAGTTGAATACAGCTTTCATTCACTTCTATCTGTTTTCCCAGGGCTGAAAAATAACTTTTGTCAAAGAACTCACTTGGAACTCTGTGAAAGCAGTATGTTACACAGTTTTGAAAACTTAGTTGAATACAGCTTTCATTCACTTCTATGTGTTTTCCCTGGGCTGAACTACACTTTTTTTTGAAAGCACTCATTTGGAAATCTCTAAAAGCAGTATGTGGCAGTTTTGAAAACTAAGTTGAATACAGCTTTCATTCACTCCTATGTGTTCTCCCTGGGTTTTAAAATAACTTTTTTAAAGCACTCACTTGGAACTCTGTGAAAGCAGTGTGTTACACAGTTTTGAAAACTAAATTGAATACAGCTTTCCTTCACTTCTGTGTTATTTCCCTGTGCTGGAAAACAGCTTTTGTCAAAGCACACACTTGTAACTCTGCGATAGCACTATGTGCCACTGTTTTGAAAACTAAGTTGAGTACAGCTTTTGTTCACTTCCATGTGTTTTCCCTTGGCTGATAAACAACTTTTTTTAAAGTAGTCACTTGGAACTCCACAAAAGCAGTATGTTACAGTTTTGAAAACTAAGTTTAATTCTGCTTTCATTCACTTCTATGTGTTTTCCCTGTGTTGATAAACAACTTTTGCAAAGCACTGAATTGGAACTCAGTGAAAGTAGTATGTTACACAGTTTTGAAAACTGAGTTGAATACAGCTTTCATTCACTTCTATGTGTTTTCCTTTGGCTGAAAAACAACTTTTGGAAAGCACTCAATTGGATCTTCGTGAAAGAAGTATGTTACAAAGTTTTGAAAACAAAGTTGAATACAGCTTTCAGTCACTTCTATGTGTTTTTCCTGGGCTGAAAAACAACTTTTTTGAAAGCACTCAGTTGGAACTCTGTGAAAGCAGTAAGTTGCACCATTTTGAAAACTAAATTGAATACAGCTTTCATTCACTTTTATACATTTTCCCTGGGCTGAATAACACCTTTTTTGAAAGCACTCACTTGGATCTCTGTGAAAGCAGTAGGTTACACGGTTTTGAAAACTAAGTTGAATACAGCTTTCATTCACTTCTATGTGTTTTCCCTGGGCTGGAAAACAACTTTCGTCAAAGCACTCAATTGGAACATTGAGAATGCAGAATGTTACACAGTTTTGAAAACTAATTTGAATACAAGTTTCATTCACTTCAATGTGTTTCCCTTGGCTGAGAAACAACTTTTTTGAAAGCACTCACTTGGAACTCTGTGAAAGCAGTATGTAACACTTTTCTGAAAACTAAGTTGTATACAGCTTTAATTCACTTCTATGTGTTTGCCCTGGGCTGAAAAACAACTTTTTTGAAAGCACTCACTTGGAACTCTGTGAAAGCAGTATGGTTCACCGTTTGCAAACTAAGTGGAATACATCTTTGATTTACTTCTATGTGTTCTCCCTGGGCTGAAACACAACTTTGTGAGAGCATTCACATGGAACTCTGTGAAAGCAGTATGTTACACACTTTTGAAATGTAACTTGAATACAGCTTTCATTGACTTACATGTGTTTTCCCTGGGCTGAAAAACAAATTTTTTGAAGGACTCACTTGGAACTCTGTGAAAGCACTATGTTACACAGTTCTTAAAACTAAGTTGTATACCGCTTTCATTAACTTCTATGTGTTTATCCTGGGCTGAAAAAACAATTTTTTTTAAACACTCACTTGGATCTCTGTGACAATTGTATGTTACACAGTTTTGAAAACTAAGTTGAATACAGCTTTCAATCACTTCTATGTGTTTTCCCTGGGGTGAAAAAACAACTTTTTTGAAAGCACTCACTTGGAACTCTGTGAAAGCAGTATGTTACACAGTTTGAAAACTATGTGGAATATAGCTTTCATTCATTTCTATGTGTTTTCCCTGGGCATAAAAAAACTTTTCTCAAAGCACACACTTGGAACTCTGCAAAAGCAGTTTATTACAAAGTTTCGAGAAATAAGTTGAATCCACCTTTCATTCACATCGAGTTGTTTTCCCTGAGCTTAAAAACAACTTTTTTCAAAGCACCCACTAGAAACTCAGTGAAAGCAGTAAGTTACACAGTTTTGAAAAATAATTTGAATCCAACTTTCATTCACTTCTATGTGTTTTTCCTGGGCTGGAAAACAACTTACTTTAAAGCACTCACATGGAAGAATGCAAAAGCAGTATGTTACACAGTTTTGAAAACTAAGTTGAATACAGCTTTCATTCACTACTATGTGTTTCCCTAGGATGAAAAACAACTTTATTGAAAATGCTCACTTGGAAATTTCTGAAATCAGTATGCTACACAGTTGGAAAAATATGTTGTATAATCCTTTCATTCACATGTATGTGTTTTCCCTGTGCTGAAAAACAACTTTGTTGAAAGCGCTAAATTTGAAGTCTGCAAAAGCAGTATGTTACACAGTTCTGAAAACTAAGATGAATACAGCTTTCATTCAATTCTATGTGTTTCCCCTGGGTTGAAAAACAACTTTTGTCAAAGCACTCACTTGGAACTCTGCGAAAGCAGTATGTTACACAGTTTTGAAAACTAAGATGAATACAGCTTTCCTTCATTTCTATGTGTTTTGCCGGGGCTGAAAAACAGCTTGTTTGAAAGCACTCACTTGGAACCCTGCAAAAGCTGCATGTTACACACTTTTGAAAACTAAGTTGAATACAGCTTTCAGTCTCTTCTATGTGTTTCCCTTTGCTGAAAAACAGCTTTTTTAAAAGCACTCACTTGGATCTCTGCAAAAGCAGTATGTAGCCCAGTTTTGAAAACTAATTTGAATACAGGTTTCATTCACTTCTATGCGTTTTCCCTGGGATGGAAAACAACTTTTTTGAAAGCACTCATTTGGTTCTGTGAAAGTGGTATGTTACACAGTTTTGAAACCAAGTTGAATACAGCTTTCTTTCACTTCTATGTGTTTTACCTGGGCGGGAATACAACTTTTGTCACAGCACTCAATGGAACACTGTGAAAGCAGTATGTTACACAGTTTTGAAAGCTAATTTGTACACAACTTTCATTCACTTCAATGTGTTTCCATATGCTGGAAAACAACTTTTTTGAAAGCACTCACTTGGAAATCTGTGAAAGCAGTATGTAACACAATGTTGAAAACAAAGTTGTTTACAGCTTTCATTCACTACTATGTGTTTGCCCTGGGCTGAAAAACAACTTTTTTGAAAGCACTCCCTTGAGACTCTGTGAAAGCAGTATGGTGCACCATTTGAAAACTAAGTGGAATACAGCTTTGATTCACTTCTATGTGTTCTTCCTCGGCTGAAAAACAACTTTTTTCAAAGCACTCATGTGCAACTCTGCGGAAGCAGTATGTTACACAGTTTTGAAAATTAATTTGAATACAGCTTTCATTCAGTTCTATGTGTTTCCCTCAGATGAAAAACAATTCGTTGAAAGCACTCACTTGGAACTCTGTGAAAGCAGTATGTTATACAGTTTGGAAAAATATGTTGTATAAACCTTTCATTCACTTCTATGTGTTTTCCCTGGGCTGAGAAACAACTTTTGTTAAAGCACTCACTTGGAAATCTGCAAAAGCAGCATGTTACACCATTTTGAAAACTAAGTTGAATACAGCTTTCTTTACCTTCTATGTTTTTTCCACTTGCTGAAAAACATAATTTGAAAGCACCCATTTGGAACTCTATGAAACCAGTATGTTACACTGTTTTGAAAACTAAGTTGAATACAGCTTACTTTCACTTCTTTGTGTTTTCCCTGGGCTGAAAACAGTTTGTTTGAAAGCACTCACTTGGAACCCTGCAAAAGCTGCATGTTACACTGTTTGGAAAACTAAGTTGTATACAGCTTTCAGTCTCTTCTATGTGTTTTCCCTGGGCTGAAAAACAACTTCTTTAAACCACTCACTTGGAACTCTGCAAAATCTGTAAGTAGCACAGGTTTGAAAAATAATTTGAGTACAGCATTCATTCACATCTATGTGTTTTTCCTGTGCTGGGAAAACAGCTTTTTTAAAAAGCACTCACTTGGAACACTGAGAAAGCAGTATGTTACACAGTTTTGAAAACCACGTTGAATACAGATTTCATTCACTTCTAGTTGTTTTCACTGGGCTAAAAGCAACTTCATTGAAAGCACTCACTTGGATCTCTACAAAAGCTATACGTTACACAGTTTGGAAACTAAGTTGAATACAGCTTTCTTTCACTTTTATCTGTTTTCCCTGGGCTGAAAAAAAACTTTTCGAAAGCACTCACTTGGAACTCTGTGAAAGCAGTATGTTACACAGTTTTGACAACAAAGTTGAATGCAGCTTTCATTCACTTCTATGTGTTTTCCCTGGGCTGAAAAACAACTTTTTTGAAAGCACTCACTTGGAACCCTGTGAAAGCAGTATGTAACACAGTTTTGAAAACTAAGTTGTATACACCTTTCATTCACTTCTATGTGTTTGCCCTGGGCTGAAAAACAACTTTTTTGAAAGTATTCACTTGGAACTCTGCGAAAGCAGTATGTTGCACCGTTTGAAAACTAAGGTGAATACAGCTTTGATTCACTTCTATGTGTTCTCCCTGGGCTGAAAAATGACTTTTGTCAAACCACTGATGTGTAACGCTGCGAAAGCAGTATGTTAATCAGTTTTGTAAACTAAGTTGAATACAGCTTTCATTCACTTCTATGTGTTTCAACTGGGGCTGAAAAACAAAATTTTTGGAAGCACTCACTTGGAATTCTGCGAAAGCAGTATGTGGCACAGTTTTGAAA
>NC_051316.1:25058867-25097997 GCF_015220235.1 Choloepus didactylus
AAAACACAGAAAATATTCATTCAAAGATGGGAATAGAAGTGAGAGTTTTGTGTATATAAAATGTTAACATTCAAAGACATAGACTTCTTACCAGATACATGTGCTCTCCATATTACTGGAAACATGTAGAATTCTTTCAGGGAAAGAAACAAAGAAACACACACCACCTGCTGTTCTACATAATCCATGGAAGCTTGGCCTTGCCCTTGTTAGCATATGAAGCATCCCCTGTGGTACGTGGTACAGATAATGGGTTGAAGTGTGTGTCTCCCCCAACCCCAAATAAAGGCATGTTTCAAAGTCCAACCTCCAGTCCTGTGAATGTGACCTTGTTTGAAACCAGGGTCTTTGAAACGTGTTTCTCAGTTAAGACGAGGCCCTGTCCAGTATGACTGATGTCCTTCTAAGAACGGGAGAGGACAACCACCGAGGCTTCAGGGGAGAAAGCCTAAGACAGTGAGGCAGAGATGCAAGCCAAGGATTGCTGGCAAACCAGAGGCTCTTCAGAAGAGGCAAGAAGATTTTGTATTTGGAGCCCCCAGAACTGTGAGACGATATATTTCAGTTATAAGTCAGAGATTTTGTTACTTTGTAACAGCAGCCTTAAGGAAATTTGTCCTTTGTTACAGCAGTCTTAAACAAACTAGACACAAACAAATATCTGGAATAAGTAAATTCATAGAGACAGTAGATGAGAGGAGGTTTCAGGGAGGGAAGGAATGGGAGTATTGCTTAATGGGCTCAGAGTTTCTTTTTGGGGTGATGGAAACATTTTGGTAATGGATAGTGGTGATGGTGACAGAATATAAAAGTAATTAATGCCACTGACTATGTACACTTAAAAATGGTTAAAACGGCAAATTTTATTTTATATATATATACCTCAAAAAAATTTTAAAATGAGTTACTTTCCCTTCATTATTATTAAATACACATCAAAATTATCACTGATAATTATCATGATTCATCTACTCTTGTCATTTCTCTCAGCATCTCAGAATGAAGCTCTGACATCTTTAGCCCTTTGTTTCTGACATCTTTAGTTTTTGCTTGCTTTCTGTGGTCTGGAAGTTTTAGTAGATGTGTTCACTGTGAATATTTGTTTTATGAAGTTCCCTTTACATTCGAGACTGTGAGGGGCGAGGGGAAAGTAAGTGAAGAGGAGTCGGGTAATTTAATGTCAAGGGCCATGGCAAATTTAAGGGTTGAATACGTTTTGAAAACTATTTGTAGAAAAGCACTTTTAACTTCCTATTCTAATATCTTTTTCTTCTTTCTCTTTCCAGAGTTTGTTCATTGGCTAATTATTGTCACATTAGTTTGGAATGTGTGAAACTCAGTTTCTGTAAGAACATCAACCTGGATGTGGTTAAAAAGCTTTGCAAAAACTGCAGACGGTAAGAGAACTTTGACTTTGCCCGCTTGTATCCCTTTCAGTCTTAAATGTCATCAAAAAATGAAGAGGAAACCTGATGTTAGCTATGCAAATATTGTATTTCTTTGTAAGTCCTCATTGTTGTTTCTATTTTATTGACACAGAGTTGTAACAGTCACTAAGTATTTCCCAGGAAATATCTTCTGATAAGTCCAGTTAAGGCCAAGACAAGTTTTCATGACCTTTCAAATAACAGAAAATATGTTTCTTTTTACGTTGGAATTCTTAAAATAAAGAAATAATATTTGAAAACAAAATGAAATATCTTTTTGTCAGGGCAACCTCTGTCCTTGGAATACCATTTACTAAGATGATACAACAAGCTAGGGAAGAAAAACCGTTTCATAGGTTCCATCTTTCAAGAATTATTTAATTGGTCTTAGTCTATACTGTGAAATCTGAACTTCTTGAGTGAAATTTGAAATTTTTTAAAAAATTAATCTTTCATAAAATGGGAGATTCATAGTGCAAGTAAGTCTGTGTGGAGCACTAGACCTTTTTAGATTTAAAACAAACAAAATAATGGAACAATTTGAGAAAGTTTGGTTTGCCAACTGTAAACATCTAAAAATGTAATTAAGAATTTGTTTATCACTGGAAAACATGAATTCAGAGCTTTAATTATGAATATATGAATATAATATATATGAATGATATAGATAATATATATGAATGATATAGATAATACATATATGACTGTAATAATGAATAATTTGATAATGAAATCTGTATCATTTTTGAAGCATCATCTCTAAAGTTTTGGCATTCTCAACAAATGTGTTGATAAGCAAAGATTTCTGTCTTCCATTATTTCTTTGCATGGTGCAAATATGACCTCTTGCCTTTTTTTTTTTTTTTAAAGCTAGGTTTCATTACATTCATCAATTTTCTACAACATTAAAGTCTTGCAAATTAATGAATACATGTAACATCATTAAAAATCCTGATTCTGTATTTTCAATTGCTACATTAGTGAAAGCATTATAGTCCGAGCTCACTGCTAAGCTGAGACTCTAGGGTATTGGTGAAAAGGTCCTTATTTGTATATCTCCTTTGAACGCTGAATTATCCTTTCTGGAAGAATAAGAATAGTTTTAGAATTTTATGGATCTCTTTCTGACTCTTGTAGTTTGCCTCATTTTGCACTTCTGGGAACAGGAGCTTTTATCTTTTTTAGCCTTCAAAAATACATTAATATTTAACATCTCATATTGTAGAATTGGTAACTACTTTCTACAAAGACATGTATATTTCTCCATTCTTTTGGATGAATATAAATGTATGTCTGATCTAAAAATGCACAGAAAGCATTCCCTGGAGCTAAAAGTAATTTTCAAGTGTTTGAAATAAAATTTGTAGGCTTCCCTAGGAAGAAATCCATTTATGGTCTTAGAACACTACTTGTCTGTTGTTCAAATACAAGGTTTGGTAAAAGGTGAGTGTCCTAAGCAGCTCTAAAACAATTAGGAAATTAAGAACAAGGAAATATTGACATGTTTATCATTCTGATATTACCAAAATTAAAATGAACATTAGTACATGATAGTTGTTTCTAATTATTTATAATTTATCTCCTGCCTGCTTTCAAAAAGGCATTGAGACTTTTTACAGTTAAACACACACATACAGTGGAGCAATTCAAAATTATACTAAAAAAGTGTTAGATCAGAAATAGAGAAAGAGTTAAAATTGAATTGAAAGCAAGCTGACTACTGCATTTATATGCTAAATTTAAGTGGGAATTTCCTGGTAAGTAATGTAAATGGGAAACACAATGGATGACGTAGGCCTTTGTGCCTTCTAAAAGGTGGTATGGCCATTTTTCCTAAGAGGCAAAATGAATACATTCCAAGGAGAATTTATCATAGGATCCTCCTAGAATATGATAAAAAAAATAACTTAGCCTTCAGACAGAATTGCACAAAATTCTGTGGATGCTGGTAGACAGAATTTTCCTATTAAAACAATGTTAAATTAATGAGCATTAATACAGTTTCCACAGTTTGCCTTCATGCTTTATGATGGCTTCACTTCTTTCCCTGAAAGTTGAATTCTTATGATTTTTTAGGTTTACGGGATTTTTAGAGTCACTGAGAGTAGAGGACCAATTTGAAAATAAGGAGGTTCTTTGCCAATGCACAAAATTAATTTGTGCCATGAAAACAAGTGAAACGTGCCTTTCCTCACTTCTTTAGATTAGGGATTGGCAAATGTTTTGTGTAAAGGGCCATAGGGTAAAAGGGCCATTTTAAGCTCTTTGGATCATTTGGTCTCTTGTTGAAGTACCCAACTCTGCTTTAGTTACTTGAAAGCAAATTGGTGCGACTGTATTCCAATAAAGCTTTATTTACAGATACTAAACTTTGAATTTTATATACTTTTCACATGTCCTCAAGTAATTTTTTATTTATTTTTCAACTGTATTTATAAATGTAAAAATCATTTTTGCCTGAAGGGACTTATAAAAAAACCCAGTAGACTGTATTTGCCAACCTGTGCTTTAGACTCTCCCTCACAGAAGGGCCTAACACCCTTTCCTCGGGAATGTAGCTGGTCTGTAGCTTTAGATAGTCTCAGTATTTTCTCACTCAACACTCACATGTAACAACTTAAAAAATACACTTGTTATTCTTGAGTGTGATGCTATTTTTCTCCTTCACAGAACATAAAATACTAGTCAAGGTTATTTTAAAGAATTTTGATGCATTTATCATGCCTAGAATCTAAAATCAACTGTATCCACACCACATAATCTGTGGGCTTTTCTTTTTTTTAGATTGAAGATTCTCCATCTCTATATTGTGCCATCACATGTGACCTGAGCAAAATACAAGAAGCTTACGAAGCAGTCAAAGTATTTCATGAAATTTCTGCTCCTACTTGCTAATATTTCTAGGAAAATCGAATTGCTACCAACAAAGGCTTTGAACCTACACTTAGTTAAATATGCCCAGAAATTTCCCCATTTAAGTGAGGTATGAATTTTTTATTTAGACAGAGATAATCAAGAAATAATTGCATGTTAAATTTTGATATCATATTGACACATTTTCGTTATGCCAAACACCGCCCCCCAGAAAAAAAAATAAAGTAAAAAAGTATAAAATTTTAAATCTTGATTTTTTTTTTTTTTTTTGCTTGTCTGCATTACATATTTGTCATGTATTTAAACTCCTGCCTGAGATTATGAATTGGCTCACTGGATGTACTTTTCTTTAGTCACTAAACATATTATGAGGGAAGAATAAGTCAGGGAACTCTGGATGAAATATTTCCTCTTTTATACTCTGAATAATTGTATGTACAGTGATTTTATATGTATAGCAGCAATATCTCAATTACAGCAATATCTCAAGTGAAATGTGAGGTTGATTCCTGCTGGACTGTGCCAGGGTATTGCAGTGGCTTGAGGTAGCCCACATATCCCACAGTGTGCTCACCTGAACTTCAGACACCACCACACCCTCCCACCTGAATCTCCTCAGAGAGTATTTCATGCCAAAGAAGTGGCTGTGCACTTAGGCTGGGTTTCCCAGACACTGAGAGGGGGATTCAAGTGAATGTAGAAGGTTAGAACTGGGAAGGGAGGGAGGACAAGCAATAGTGTGACATTGATATCAGGCAGCATCACTCAGTGGGTGACTCGTCTCAGTCCACTGGGGAGTTAAGACTGTGGCCAATCTCAGAGTTGTTCTACTTAGGGGGCAAGGGTGCTGGGGTATTTCATTCATTGTTATACCATTCATTGTTTACCAGGACTATCTCCACAGGGGATGAAAATTGCCAGATACCTGTGACTCTCTGGGCACTCAGGAGAGCAAAGTCCAGCAGCTTGAGGGCAGTTCTCCAACAAAACCTTGTGTGTACTGATTGCTGGGTGGAAATGAACAGGGAATCTGAGGTGATGGGGCAGAGCATGGAGGCATCTGTTACATTCTGTCATGGATTGAATTATGTACCCAATTTAGACACGTTCAGTTTTCCTGTGACAGCACACCCATTGTAAATAGGATCTCTTGAAGATGTTATTTTTAGTTAAGATGTGGCCCAACCAAAGGAGGCTGGGTCTCAATTTGGATTATGAGAGTCCTTTATAAGCAGAAGGAATTCAGACAGAGAAAACTATGGGGAGGAACTGGAAGCTGGAAGTTAATGGAACATGGAAAAGAAAGGACATTGCAGTGTGATGCAAAGCAGGTTTTTTTTACAAGCCAAGAAATCCCAAGGATCACCAGCAGCCAGCACCAGAATGTTACAGACTTTGGGGAGAAAAGCTCACCTTGCTGATGCCTCAATTTTGGCCTTTGAGCCTCAAAACTGTTAACCAATAAATTTCCATTGTTTAAGCAACTCACTGTGTGGTGTTTGTCACAGCAACCTGGAAAACTAAGACAGTATGGAAGGAAACATGCAACAAACCTGAATCAGGTGATCTGAGTTTGAATCGAGTGATTAGCCATGACTTTAGTCATAGCATGCAATCTGAGGCTTAGTTTCCTTGTCTCAAAAATTGGGAAACCTATCACAGGAAGGTTGCTTAAAGGATTAAATGAGATACTATATCCAAAGTATTTAGCACAGTTGCAAAGTAGAGAAAGGATCCTTAGCAGAGGGAAAAGCATGTGTGAAGCATAGAGTCTTAAAGTGTTAAATGTTTGGGAAGCAGGATGCCTGGAGGGCAGGGCACATGTGCAGCAGGAATGGGAATGGGAATGGGGTCCTATGGGGATACTCAGGAATCTTTTGGGAGGTCAGAGGAACGATACCTAAGCTGAAGTCTAAGGTTGAAGAGGACTGCTAGTCAATATGGTGGATTGAACTGATAGGGGAACTATTTTGCCCCACTTCAAACTTTCAGAGATGTAGAAAAAATAAAATAGGGTGTAATATGAAGATAAACTCAAAGCACGAAAGGTGTAGTGGATTAAAGACGGCCTCAAATTCTTTGCTACTCCTCCCGTGGAGAGGTGGAGACTAAATTTCCTCCCCTTGAGTCTGGATTGACCTTAGCAACCCATTTGATCAATGCAGTGTGGAAGAACTGATGCTCTGGGATTTCCAAGGCTGGGTCGTAAGAAGCCTGGAAGCTTTGGCCTGAGTCTCTTTGAACACTCACTCCTGGAGCCCTGAGCCACCATATAAGAAGTTCAGTTGCTCTGTTGGTGAGTCCATGTGAAGAGCCCCTGAGACCACATGGAAATGAGAGAGATGGGTTAAAATTTGAAATCCATCAATATATATACCATATTCACAGAAAAAAGGAGCAAAACAATATGATCACCTCAACAGATGCCAGAAGCATCTAACAAAATGCAAAATCCATGCATGATAAATACTTTATCAGCGATGTAGGAACAGAGGAGAATGTCCTAAATCTGATAAAGGGCATCTATAGAAAAACCTATAGCTACATCACAGTGGTGAAAAGTGGAATTATTCTCCCCATGATTAGGAAGAAAACAAGGATATCTATTCCTACTAATGCAATTCTACCTTATACTGGAAATCAAGCCAATTCAGTAAGCAAGAAAAGAAAGACAAGGCACATAGAATGGAAATGAAGGTGTAAAACTATTTTTTTCACAAACAACATGACTGTGTGTGGAGGAAAATCCTTAGAATTCTACAAATTGCCACTAGAACTAATGAGTGAGTTTAGCAAGATCTCAGGCTACAAGGTCATCATTACACAGCAGTCAACTGATTTTTGTAAGTTAGCAACAAACAATTGAAAACAAATTAAATTAAAAGTACAGTATCTTTTGCAATAGCATAAGTAGCTCAGGATATGCTTAAAGGTAAATTTAATAAAATATGTGGAAAACCTGTAAACTGTAACCTATAGAACAGTGTTGAGAGAAATGCAAGGAGACTGGAATAAACAGAGAGATAAACCATGCTTCTTGGTTGGCAGATTCACATTGTTAGAACATTAATTCTTTTAAAAATTGATCTAAATATAAGGTTCAACACAGTCGCAATGCCAGCAGGATATATTTTTATATGAATTGACAAGCTGATCTTAATATTTATACGGAAATACCTAGAACCAAGATTATCCAAAACTATTTTGAAAAAGAACATTTGATTTCAAGACTTATTATCAGTCTTTGTAATCAAGACTGTATGGTATTGGTGAAAGGATAGATATCCCAGTAAATGGTACAGAACAGGGAGTCCAGGAAGAGACCCACACATATATGGTCATTTGATTTTTAACAAAGGTGATTCAATGATTTTTTTTTTTTCCTTTAAAACATAGAGCTAGGACAGTTGGATATCCATATAGGAAAAAAGTGACCCAATTCTCAATCATTAATTCAAAATGGGTCATAGATGTAATAAGAAATGCTAAATCCATAATACTTCTAGAAGGAAACAAAAGGGGTATCTTTGAAATTCTGGGTAAGGACAGAGGCAAGGAATGAGACAAAGGATTCTTGGATGGGACACTAAGGTACAAACCATAAAACATGGATAAATTTCATCAAAATTATCACTCTCTGCTCTTCAAAAGACAGCATTAAGAAAATGAAAAGGCAAAGCATAGAATGGGAGATAAGACTTTCATAGTAGATATGTATGACAAAGGACTTTGCAGAATATATAAAGAACAATACATAAAGAACTTTCACAACTCAATAAGGCAAAGCAGCTTAAAAATGGGCAATTCATTTGAACAGCCATTTCACAAGAGAAGATTCAAGAATGGCTAATAAGCATAAGAAAATTACTGCGACATCAATAGTCATGAAGGAAATGCAAATTAAAACAAAATGGGATACCACTACACATCCATTAGAATGTTGGATTCTTACACTGTTGGTGGGAATGTAAAATTGTACAACCACTGTGGACAGCATTTAGTTTTTTATAAAGTTAAACATACACTTTCCCATATGATCCATCAATCTAATTCCTAGGTATTTACCCAAGACAAATGAAAATATATGGTCCTTGTTACAAAGACTTGTACAGCAATAGTTATAATAACTTTATTCACTAAAGCCAAAAACTGGAAACTCAAACGTCAACAAACAAAGGGATGATATAAATACATTGTGGTTAATCTGTACAATGTGATCCTACTTATCACTATAAAGGAATGAATTAAAGAAACACGGAACAATAGACTGAATCTAAAAACCATTATTTTGAGCCAAAGAAGTCAGCATGGAAGAGTACATACTATATAACTACATTTACATGAAACTGTAGAAAAACACATTTAATCTGTAGTGAGCAAAAGCATATTGATGGTGGCCTGGGGTCTGGGGTTTGATAGAGGATTGACTAGGAAGGGACTCGGGAACTTTTTGGGATTATGGAAATTATTCCGTAACAATTGAATGACAGTTAAGTGGATATATACATTTGTCCAAACTCATTAAACTGCACTTCAAATGTGTGCATTTTATTGTGTATAATTTTGCCTCATTATAAATGATTAAAATTATTTAACTCTGTGTAGCGGTGTTCTTCCCTAGGTATCTTCACAGCTTTATAACACTTCTGCAGAGGAGTATTTGCTGTAGAGGTGTTAACATTTTTATTTACAAAAGTGTTATAAAATAAAATTAGGCAACATTAGCCTGTACTTACTGGACCATAAATGAAAATCCTCAAAAGGTACTTCATTTTAAATTAGAAATAACAAATAGTTTTCAGAGATATGACACATCAAGTTTTGCTACCAGCCTTGTCATAGTTTTGATTCTTAAACTCTTGACTCTTTCCTTTTTCTCCTTTTCAAGAAAACTAATTTATTTTTGTGCATCCATTTCCTATTGCTGCAAACAAATTACTACAAATTTAGCAGCTTCAAACAACAACTGTTTATTCCCTCACAGTTTCCGTAGGTCAGAAGTCTGGACACAGCGTAACTGGGTCCTCTGCTCAGGGCCTCACAAGGTTGAAATCAAGGTGTCAGCCGACGCTGTGTCCTCATCTGGAGATGGGATCCTCTTCTAAGCTCATTCAGGCTGTTGTCCTGTCCCATCCTGCCTTCTGCTGGCTCTCAGCCTGGGGTCACTCTCGGCTCCCAGAAGCCACTTCAGGTCCAGCCATGTGGCCCCCTCACAACATGGCAGCTCACTTCTTCAAAGCCGTACCAGTCTGCTATGACTGTGTCTTACAGGACATAATGTGATCATGGGAGTGACGATCCCATCATTAGTCACAGGTCCTGCTCATTCTCAAGAAGAGGGGATTATACAGAACCAGTAAGCCAAAGGGTGAGAATTAGGGGACCAGCTTACAATTCTGCTTACCATAGTTTGCTTTTTCTATTTTCATTGTCCCAAAGTTGTACTGAGATTGATATATTTTTCACTGGATTTGACTTCTCTCTCTCCCTCTGTCCTGTGTATGTAAGATAAAATACAAATTTTAGTCTCAACTGAAACCAAGATGGATGAGACATGCAGTTGGTTAATATGGGAAAATGAAATAGGAGCTTTGCCTGGTCACCACATAATGGGATAAGAAGTTTAAAATTTGACACTTCTTACCTAGTTCTACCATCAAAGTCACTCTGCTCAGATTTGAGATAGGAAATAGTGTTTGATACTGTTTGGGGCATTATAGAAATATTTCGTTATTTTTATAATGAAAGAATTGCTGAAGTCCGATAACTGCCAACACACAGACACAAATGACACACACAACATACACAGAACAATGCTATATATTGATTATAGAAACATATATGCAATAAAGAAGTTCAACTAGGTCTTTAATGGTCTATTTTAAAACAATAGGCCTGAAGCAAATATGATAAAACATTCACATTTGCTAATTCTGGGTAGGGGAATATGTGGGTACCATATTATTCTTTTCTCATACCTTATACAAGGGTAAGTAGATCACTATGATGTAAGTGTGCTGATATATTTCTCTTTTTTAAAATCTTCAAAACTTTTCCTATTACATCCTTAGAAACAGTGGCCATGAGTAGATATTCATGAGAAAACTTAAGATTCATGCCTTGCAGAGGTGCTTAAGTTTGAGTGAGTTCCTGAACCTACTAATTGGTCCCTCAGTGCTCTGCCATTACTTGGATTTCTAGTTCCACCTTAGCCAGCATATAGGATCTCACTGGGGCAGAGTAACTGCAAGGTGAAGTCATGCTGGAAGGGAAGGCTTTTGTACCTGAAGGAAATCTTACACGTTAGATGACAATAGGCTTCCATTAAAAGCCTCTCCCCCTTACCTTGTGGAGGGGGTGGGGCTCATTCACCATTATAGGAATTTGGGCAATGTATGATGCAGTAGAAAGAGAGACTCACTCATGACTCACAACCCCAGTCCTTGTCCAACATGGGGTTCCCTAAAGTCTGTTTTCAAGAGTACTAACTCGATGGAAAGCTCATAGAAGTTGAAACAAAAACAGAACAACAAAATAAAACCTCCAACGATAGTCTAGTATTTTTAGGAAACATTAGGTTAAGCAAATATAAATAGCTTTCTTTATCTCATCCAAGAAGGAATAGGTAGGCTTGCTTTCCAAATTTGTGTTTTACAGATCTTTTGCTGGCAAAAATCTTCCTTTTTAAGCATATCTTCTCACTACTTTGAGAAACATGCTCTAACAAGATTATCTCTGATTTTTAAAGATTATCTCTTGAGCAGCTGCACAGAGCAAACTGATATTTCCAAAAGTCATGCTGATGACTAGAGGCAAGATCTCTTAAAAACCAATTCATCATTTCTCAAAGGCTGCTCTGTTATCCCCAATTCCTGGCTAGTTGTTTCTGGATGCTGAAATAGAAAAGAAGTGCCTCCCATTTCTTTCTTCTCCTCTCTTTCCTTTATTTCTTGAAATAATTAGAGGTAGATTATATAATCTTGGCCTTCCCATGAGTATACTGCTGGAGATGTTAAAGCATGCCTGTGAAGTGTTACTTGAGCCCAGCAATACAATGCTAAGCACTGCCAGTATAATTGATCAGTCACAACCAAATTGTGGAAATGTTGGTGGGAAAAGCAGGATTCAACTCTTCCACTGAGGCTGGTAAATGGGCTTGGTTAGGTAGAAGAGAGAAAAGCTAAAGCATCTGCTTGATATTTATATTTTTCCATGAGAATAAGGAGCTATTAAGTAAATCCTGTAATGAAGTGTTACACATTTGGGTGACAATAGGAGCTACTAAAAGGAGAAAAGTTTGGATATATAAGGTGGTCTGCTGGTTTGGATACGTTATGTCCCCCAAAATGCCATGTTCTTTGAAGCAATCTTGTGGGGGCAGATGTATTAGTGTTGATTAGTTTGGGATTCTTTGATTGAGTGTTTCCATGGAGATGTGACTCAATCAAGTGTAAGTGAAAAGTTTGATTGGATAATTTCTATGGAGGTGTTGCCATGCCCATTCAAGGTAGGTATTAATTGGATCACTGGAATTCTATAACAGAGTTCACAGACAGAAGGACCTCAAGCAACTGAGAGTGACATTTTGGAGAAATGCTGCAGCCTAGAGAGGAATGTCCTGGTAGAAAGCTATTTTGCAACCAGAACTCCGGAGCAGACGCCAGCCACGTGCCTTCCCAGCTAACAGGTTTTCTGCACACCACTGGCCATCCTCCAGGGAAGGTACCCGATTGTTGATGCCTTACCTTGGACACTTTATGGCCTTTAGATTGTAAACTGTGTAACCAAATAAACCCCCTTTATAAAAGCCAATCCATTTCTGGTATTTTGCTTAACAGCAGCATTAGCAAACCAGAACAGGTGGGATCAAATTGTACAGAGCTTTTGAATGCCCAGATGAAGAGTTTATTCTTGGCTTTCTTTTCACTGGGGGATAACTGAAGGTTCTGAGCTGGGGAGCAGGCTTTCTCAATTTCAGCATTATTAACATTCTGGGCCTGTTTTAGTTTCCTAGCTGCTAAAACAAATACCAAACAATGGGTTTGCTTAAACAATGGGGATTTATTGGTTCACTGTTTTGAAGTTAGGAAAAGTCCACAGTTGAGGCTTCAGCAAGGCCACACTTTCTTCCTCAAGACTATGGCATTCTGGGGCTGGCTGCCAGCAATCCTTGGTCCTTGGCTTTTCTGTCACATGGCAACACACATGGTGGCCTCTCCTGGCTTCTCTCTCCCTCTGACTTTCACTCTTCCTGTGTGAAACTCCAGTAATCTGGATTAAAGCCCAACCTTTTTCAGCGAGGCCACACCTTAACTGGAGTAACATCTTGAAGGGACCTTATTTACAATGGGTCCATATCCACCAGAATGTGGACCAAGACCAAGAACATGTCCAAACTGGGCTACACAATTCAACACATCACAGGGCCGCATAATTTTTTGCTGTGGAGGATGTTTAGCAACATCCCTGGCCTCTACACACTAAATTCCAGGGGCATCATCCCTTTCCCAAGTTGTGACAACCAAAAATACCTCTAGATATTGCCAAATGTCCCCTGGGGAACAAAATTGTCACCAGTTGAGAACTACTATGCTAGCAGATGATGACATAATTTGCATTTAAGAAGTGCTTTCCTACTATGGTTGTATAGAACAGGCAGGAGGACAGGAGCCTGGGAGAATATATTAGAGGGCATCCTGTACTCTACCTGTGGCATATTGTGACAGCAAGGGCCTCCAATGAAATACATCTCTTTGTATCTATGGCCTTGTGCAGTCCTTTCCCACATTGACTTTGGGCTTGGCCATGTGATTTGCTTTGGTCAATGAAACATCAGCAAAGATAACACAAGCTGAGGCTTGAAAAGCACTTGTGAACTGAGGCTCTCCCTCTGGAAAAACTGCCACTGTGCAACAAAGACCAGGCTAGGCTCCTGAAGATCCACGGTCCAGCCAAAAGCCAACACCCACTGCCAGACTTGTGAGTGAGGCCATCTAAGATCAGCCAGCCCCAATCATGCCACTAGGACTACAACCACTGGATGGATTCCAGGTAAGCCAGCAGAAGAACTATCTAAATAGAAGGCCATGGAATTATGGACAAATAAAATGCTTGCTATTTTAAATCATAAGTGTTGGGTTGGGTTGTTATGCAGTGATTGATAATTGATAGAGTAGGTCTGAAAACATAAAAAGCAGAATTTTAATGTGAAGATTTTTTGCTATTATCATTAGTTCTAGAGGAATTTTAGTTCAGTGTGTGCAAAGTCCATTTTTGACATCTTTTCTCAGTTTCTTCTATTTTTATCATGAATTCCCTTTTAATTAACTGTAGGTTATTTAAAATAAATTCCTACAACTTAATGGAAGAAAAAAATGTCAGTAGAAATGGGAAGGTACAGGCATAAGATGTTTTAAACAATCATATTTCTTTATGAATCTTCAATGAAGGTGACAAGAGAAAGGGAAAAGTCAGTTAATATAAAAATTCAGAAATAATGAGCACAAAGTTCAGAGTGAATGAGCAGTTTTTAAGAAAGCACCTCTCTCTAAGCAGTTAAAAATATTAACTTACCTATTTTGAAAGACGCAGATAGTTATTAGTTTCCAAAGTTATAATGATAATATTTTCAAGATTCAGTTTAGTAAGCATATTTGTAAAGATTTAAAGGTATTACCAAGCTATTCACTTTTTACTTTCCATGGAAAAATCACTCTTTAGAGTAAACAGAAAGGCACATGAAGCCAAAATCAATAACAATTTATACTGCACTAATGATCAAATTCATTTCAATATATTAGCTGTCCAATTATATAGAAATATATTCATTTACCACTTAGATAGCTGAGAGGGTTAGGTTGCTGAGATCAGGGCTTCTAATGAAATTCCTCTCATAATTTTCCCGGTAAATTTACAGATAGAGACTATCAGCAGTATTTACTGTCTGATAGATGCTGTGGATGCGTGTTGACCATGTTTATTGTATTTTTCAAGGAGAACCAGTCCCTCAGATATTTAGCACTTGACTTTTATGTTTAAGAACACTCGCCTGGAGGGGAAGGGTAGTTAAATCCCCTAATTTACGATTACAAAAATCAAAGTAATAAGCAGTAAAGAGACTCAGTACTGAGATAAAAGGGAAATAGTCATAACTTTAAAAGAAATGATGGTAAATGAAAGCTAGTATAAAATGTTGAGGGAATGGAAAATGTGAATAAAGCAAAAATAAATGTGTTTTCACAAGCTATGAAAATCACCTAAGAGAACATACACACAAGCCATATGAAAATGTCTCCTGACAATGGGGAAGACAGGATTAAAAAAAAAAACCACCAAAAACAGATGAATTTAAAGTCCTTATAACCTTTAAGTAATCGCTGTTAAAGAAAGAATAGAAATGTCCCAATAAGTGCTTAAAATCTCAAAGGGAACATACATTTGGATATATAATTTCCATAAGGTTTGTTGAAACAAGGAGAAAAAAAATAAACCACAAAACTACTCCAGTCTTTGTGTAAAGAATGCTGACGGCCAAGCGATTTTAGTCATTAATTTTCTCTCAGGTTGAGGAGGAAAGGACTGAGAAAAATTGTTTGGATTCGGGGATCTGGAAGATATATGTGATTTCTAACGTGTATTATTAACTATTTGGACGTGAATGTTGGATGATAATGGGCAATAAAAGCCAATAAAATCAGCGAATGGGGGCCTCTGCTATGTCTTGTACTGCCGCATCCCCAGTTGCGTCCAGGACTCCCTAACATTAAGAACCTCAAACCCAGGGTCTCGCCAGGACCCTGCGCGGAGAGCACAGCACAGCTTTTGGAGGCGTGGGAACCGGAGCCATGCGCCCCTCCTCCCCGGCTGGGCGGAGCCAGGCCCCGCCAGCAAAGTGTCCCGCGCTACCTTGCCCGGCTCTCGGTCGCGGGGTGGCCCTGCCGCACCGCTTCTGGATCCCAGAGTCGGGCGCGCTCGCACCGGTCCCCGAGCCAGCAGGCGGCCGGAAGGGCACTGCGCGGGGACTAGCGTCGGAGCGCGCCGCCGGCCACTCCTGACCCGCCCAGACGCCTCGCCCCTTCCCGTTACTGGCCAAACCACCTGGAGGAGCCGAACTCGCCGCTGCAACCTGCGGCAGCAGGAGGCCCCGGACTTCCCGCTATCGCCGCAGCCGGGGCGGGCAGGGGCGCCCGCGGCGCTCCGCAGCCCTCTTGGTCGCCACCGCCGGGTGGCATGGAGGCCCACGGGGCCGGGAGGAGCTGGCCCGGCTGCGCTCGGTCTTCACGGCCTGCGACGCGAACCGTTCGGGGCGGCTGGAGCGCGAGGAGTTCAGCGCGCTGTGCGACCTGCCGACGCCGAGGCCGTGTTCCAGCGGCTCGACGCCAACCGCGACGGCGCCATCGCCTTCCAGGAGTTCGCGCGCGGCTTCCGCGGGACCCACCGCAGGGAGCGGCGCCGGGGTGGGGGGCCGCGGGAGGCAGCGTCCGCAGCGGCCGAGGCGGGGCCCGACTCCTGGGACAGCGAGGAGGACGCGGCGACGGTGCTGGGCGCTCCGTGGTGCCCGGCGAGTCCCTGCCGGGCTTGTCAGGACTTCTGGGCGCGAGTCGGGGACGAAGCCAAGTTCATTCCCAGGTGCGTGAGTGTTAGGGGCGGGGGGTGATGGTGGCGCTTCCTGCCCTCCCTGACGCTCTGCCATCGCTCCCTCCTACCCTCTGTGCGTGCGGACCCTGAGTTGCCTTCCGCTGTTCATACCCTGGCTTTAACTTTTGCAAAACGCTATCTCCTAGAATTAAGGAAGGGAGTTGTGTTTAGGATTCACGGTTTGGGGAGAAAGTTTTCCTTGCCGAATTCCGGGCCCTTCCAAAGGCATCTTTGTCAATCACGCGGGGCAGAGTGAAAGCCGCTGCGCTCGGAGGTTCTTCCCGGGCCCGGGTTTAAGCGCGCTCCCCAGATCTCCCCGCGACCTGGTTACGTCCCCCTCCTCTCCAGGCCTCCCAGCCGCGCCCCGGGACGCGGGCTGTGTAGCAGTTTGGCACCGTCTGTAGTAGTTTTCGAGTTTGTTTGCTTTCTTACGACTACGTAGAAAAGAAAACGCTGCTGGACATTTATATTGCTGGACACGAATGTTGTTGCCTGCCAATTGCTGTTCATTCATTTATCTCTCGGAACAACTCTGGGAGGTGAGCTTTATTATTTCTGGTTGATGGAGAAGCTTCGAGTCAGAAATTTAGGCCCCGTTAATGCCTATTTAATGAAAGAGCAGGGATTCCATCCCAGATGTGAACTGAAAAACCTTTGCTTTTCATACAGCAGAATAAAATAATCAGATGATATTTTCTCTGCCCCTAAGGCTCAGACAGGTAATGTATTACCGAATTTACTACTGAGGGAAAAAGGGTGTCTGTGGATGAGAGTTCAAGGCGTAAAGGGAGAGATTTTTTTCAGATTTTTTTTTTCTTTGAAATTCTTTCCCTCCTTCATGCTTTAACGTCATGGTATGTCTCACAGTGCTCTTTTTTTACTTCTTCCTCATGTAATATGAATATTTTAGTGCTATAGAATTTTTCTATTTGCTTTTGTTTACATTTTCTCTGAAATTGTATTAAGCTCTGGCTGCCATTATGAAGGAGATCTGAGAGGTGTCACTTTGGTTCACAATTGACATAGCTGAGACCTAAGGATCAGAAAAGAAAATAAGCCTGGAAGCCTTCAGAGGTCTTGCTTATTGGTCACAACTTAAAGCTGCAGGTCTGGAAGTCTTTACTTCCTCCTCCTCCCAACTTCTAGCTCCAGTTTGGAAAGTAGAGGGAATATTGAACATGTAGAGTGACTCATTGCAGTGTGAGAGTAATTGTATAGAGAAGGTGGGTGCAGCGTTAACTTTTCTATTATGTCAGATGAACTAAATTAAATGAATTTGTGTCTCCAGCCAGGAATCAAAAAAGTTTAAACTTTTTTATATTCTTTGAGTCACTTGAGGCAGGGTGAATCCACATGGTGTTCAAGATTATATATTTATGTGTATGTCTGTGTATATGCCCATGTTTATTGTATATGTCTGTGTTTATGTCTGTCTGTATATATACACACGCAGAACTATTTTTCACACTTCTCAAGTCCAGCAGCAAATATTTGACACTTAACCTTTAAACAATTAAAGTAACCTTTTTAGAATCAGGGTACAAAGAAACCAGCACCTAATATTATTGGTGGTAGTGCTATTATCATGATCCCTTTCCAAATTCTTCAAAGGTTATTCAGTTTTATAAACCCTGGTGTCACCTGGTAGATTTGTGTCCCAAGCCCCACCCCCTTCTGATTGTGAGATTAACAAGTACAGTACTTGCCTTCCTGTACTTGTTCAAGTGGAAAAGAAATCAACTGAGTAACTTCATCTGATTGTTACCATGGCAGCCATTAGCTGTTTTGGTAAATTGGATCACTTCTACTCCACTTCCTCCTACAGCTGTTCACCTTCCCTTCCTCCCATCCAAATCTGATAAAAATCTTTTATTATTGATTATGCCTTTGGCATTATTTCAGATAAATTCATTCCACGGGCATCACTGCGTGTGCTCTATGTGCCAGGTACTGTCTTAGATACTATCTTAGGTCCCCGAGACAAGGAGAAAAAGGAAATATGGTTCCTGCTCTCAAGAAGTTCATGGTTTAGGGGAAATATTTTTCAATATTTTCATCAAGGCACATTTAAAGGCAAGAAAGTTACTTGCAGGAAACTCCATTATTGTTGGAGATAGCCCAACAGACTGTTGCAAACTGGAGATTTCTTTGACCTTTTCAGTTTCTGTCTTCAAAAAATTCATGTATTTGTTCATTTTACTACATAATACATTGAGGCTTGTTTTACTATAAAATATATTTTGTTCTAAGGGGAAACTTGCCTCTCCAGGGAGGCCTGCCATTTCTTCTAGTGGCGTTATTTCCCAGCTGGCAATTCATTCATCTTCTGTGGCATGCTACCCCATACCCCTCCTGTGGGTAAGCACATCCGATTTGAGAATAGATGTTAGACTTAAGAATGTTTGGTTCCTGTAGAGTGGTAGTGTTGACATGATTTCCATTAAAAATTTCATTCAAGCTCTGGGATCAATATGCTGTCATTTTCCCAGTCATCAATAATTATGATATTAGAGAGCAAATAATATTGCACTATAAAAGGATGAAAATGGCCCTTGAGATGTGCAGCAATACAATTATAAATTCATTTTCTCTTAGAAAACTGAGGGACCCCTTCCTTTAGACTGGGAAAGAGTATTGTCCCAGGGAGTTGCATGACCTATTCACCTGAGCCCAGTGTTTGTAAACGGTCTGCAAGGTCAGGAAGGGACATCACCACTTGCTGGTAAGCTGGAGTTAGCCAGCCACCAGGTGAAACCAGAATTGGCTAGGAGAGGTGGTTATGTGGGAGAATTCAGGAAGGAAGATTGTAGCAGGAGAGGAAAAGTCCAGGAGGTGGGGGAGAGACTATGGTGGGAGAGAGCGAGAGCACAACTCACAATAACGTTGCCTAGCCAATTTGTGATTTCAGGGTCATTAGCTTGGTGAAAGGGAATTTTGTACTGAATAGATACTCAATAAATGTTTCCAGAATGAATCAAACAAACTTTTGTTTTTTAATTCTTTGGTTACAAATCTGTACCTTGAGAGTGCAGTTAGTTCATTCTCTGTGGATTTACTTCATCTCTTTTGTAGATAGCCTCACTTCTGTTTTTTTTAAATACTTTTGCAAATGGTCACCTGTCTCCAGTTTGCCCACGGAAAACAATGAAACATTACATTTGCATGTGAGCCGGGTATGGTGTTCAGAGATTGCCAAGGAGAGAGGAAAATAGGGGTATGTCTGCATTCAGCATTTGAGGGAGGGGTAGGGCTCATTTCTCTCTTCTAGTTAAGAGCTGAAGCTTCCTGGGATTTTCTCATCTATAGTGATTTTACATGTTACATGTGAATTGATTCCTTCTGATAAATTAATTTACAGACCCATATTCTCACAAACAGCAGCATGAGGGTCCTGCTCTAGTGGAACAATGATGGATTTGTGAAGTGGCACGGCTACCTCAGTGACAGCCGAGTCGGGGACAGAGCCAGTGGGTATTTGTGTGTAACAAGTGTCAGTGCATTGGGTGACCTGTGAGACACAGCTGGGCCAGATTGGTTCCGACACCAGGATCAGTCCTGTGTGATCAGCTCTTTCCCATGATTTCTGAAGTTATAATGTTGAAGGGGGAGGGGTGTTACTGAATAATTTGGAAACAAGGAATTTAATTGAGAAGAACCGAATCTCCCCATGTGTGAACAGTATACAAACTGGCAAACAGTTTGCCCAGCATGTCCATATGACGGTGAGTATTAAAATCAAGAGGAAAGGATCAGCCAATCCCATTTAACTAGGACATTTTAAAAACAAGTAGCCACTTTGCCACTAGCAAAGTTTCAGTACCGGTTAAAGGTTTCTTTTATATTTCCCCTTCTGGGGTTTCAGTTTAGCCCATTTCGGTCTGATTGTCTTCTTTTATGAGGGTGGAGCTGCATCGTGAGCTCAGGTAGTTTACATCATCTAGTGCTTGCTGAGATGGGAAGGGGGAGATTGAAGCAGGGAAAGATACACACGTAGAGAGTGAGCCAGAGAGCAAGAAAGACGGCCAGAGAGGCCAAAGGATAGATGGGTACGGGGGAGGGGAGGGAGAGAGATTGATTAATTGATGAACTATTGCCTTGGTTTCCCTTCTCTTCCTACTCATTGAGTTTGGTGCCCTGAGCTGGCTGGAAATGTGAGTGTTGAGCCAATTCTTCACTTTCTGATCTCACTGAGATCAAACATAAACATCGTGGTGCTTTGGAGAGGTTGTAGTGTTTAAAGATAAATATGTTTTCCCATGTACAAGGCCAGTATCATCTGGTGCTCATTCGTGGATACAGCGATTTGTTCCAGCCTTGGAGCACGACGGTGAGTTGGACGTGCGGTCCTGGAAGAAGCTCAAGGGTGTTTTTGACCCCGTGTGATGTTTTCCCTGAACCCTGTGTTGGGATGTATCAGTGCCCTTGCCACAGGCTTTCCGGAGATTCTTCTGCCTCTTCTGGATTCAGAACACAGGTCCTAATATATGGGTCTTATTTTCCAATGGTTTCTGGCCTGTTGCTTTTGTTTTTCTCTTTAATCTGTCCTCAATTGCAACTATGTCTATCGATTACCTCCTGGAGAGAGGAGAGACCTGTCTGTTAAGAAAACCACAGCTCTCTGCTTTGAACCTTCCCAGCCTGGCTCCTGAGCCTTCCCACAGAGTCTGCATGGCTTAGGTTTTATGGGCTCTCTTCACTGGTGGTTCTGATATTTGAATATATTCTCAAGGCGGCATTTCTTTTTTTGGGGGGGTCTTCTGGCCACAGACAGCTATTCTTTCCTCCCGGTCCTTTGAAGAACTTCTGGTTTTGGCCACGTGGGCATTGACCTGACCTGACCCTCTGATCGCATTGATTTCTCAGAGCTTTGCTCTCTGAATTTGAAGAGAGATGATTTATTTTGCCCTTATAGTTTGGGCAAAAAGAAAGGGTTTAAGGCTCTTCTCTAGCTTACTTTTTTTTTTTTTTTTTGAAATAAATTCAAAGTTACAGGTACAGTTGCAAAAAAAATACAAACCCAATACACAGCATGCCCTGACCCCCTTCCCCTGATACCCCAATCCATCAGCTTTAACATGCTGTCACATCGCTATTTCTTTCCCTCCCTCCCTCCCTATCATCCATCATCTATTGCTCTGTCTTCTGAACATATGAGAGCAAGCTGCACACATCCTTGAACAAACAATATAATTCACATATACATTTCCCATGAACAAAAACATTCATTTATGCAGTCCCATTAAGCACAGCTAAGAAGAGTTCAAGAAATTCAACAGTGATACAAAGCTTACGTTCTGTATTTCCTTTTTTTTTTTTTCTTGTGTCCCATCTGTGTCCCTTTGGGCCTCCTCTCCTCCATCCTCAGATCCCATCCAGGATCATCCTTGGCATTTAATTGTCATCTATTTAGACTGTCTTTTTTTTTTTTTTCAATTGTGGAAACATATATATAGCCTAAATCTTCCCATTCCACCCCCTCCCTAGCATTCCATTAATGGGATTAATCACATTTAGAATTTTGCAATGCTATCACCTTCCCACCATCCATTTCTAGAAGTTTCCCTTCACCCCAAACAGAAACCCTACTCATTTCTTAACTCCCCATTGCCCCTTCCCCCACTTCTCGGAACCCCTACTCTACTTTTCATCTCCTTGGTCATATTCTCTGATACTTTCTTTGTGTTTACCGTGGGGCTTAAATTTAACATCTTAAATCTATAACAATCTTGTTTTTCTTTGCTACCAGCTTAACTTCAATATGACACATAAACTATGTTCCTATACTCCGTCATTCCCCTACCTTTATGTAGTTCTTGTCAAAAATTACATATTTTACATTGAGTCCAAAACCACTGATTTATCGTTACAGTTTATGTATTTTAGATCCTGTAGGAAGTAAATAGTGGAGTTACAAATCAAAAATACAGTAGTATTGGTATTTATATTTACCATGTGATCTTTACTGGAAATCTTTATTTCTTCATCTGTTTTCAATCAATTGTTTAGCGTTCCTTCCTTTCAGCCTGTTCAACTCCCTTTAGCATTTCTTATAGGACTGATTACTGGTAATGAAGTCCCTCAGCTTTTGATTATCTGGGAATGTTTTCATCTCCCCCTCATTTTTATCCTCCAGATGTTTGTGAATTCTCCAAGTCTCTGATGGTTATTGACTTCTATTTGTATTCCATTGTGGTCAGAGAATGTGCTTTGAGCAAATTCATTTTGTTTTTTTTTTTTTATTGAGGCTTGTTTTTATGTCCCAGCATACAGTCCATTCTGGAGAAAGATCTGTGATCACTAGAGAAGAATGTGTGTCCTGGTGACCTGGGATATAATGTTCTATATATGTCAAATTCTCTCTATCTCTCTCTCCTTTCTTTGTTTCTCTGTCGGTAGGGCTCCCTTTAGTATCTGAAGTAGGGCAGGTCTTTTATTAGCAAAATTTCTCAGCATTTGTTTGTCTGTGAAAAGTTTAAGCTCTCTCTCAAATTTGAAGGAGAGTTTTGCTGGATAAAGTATTCTTGGTTGGAAAATTTTCTCTCTCAGAATTTTAAATATGTCATGCCACTGCCTTCTCACCTCCATGGTGGCTGCTGAGTAGTCACTACTTAGTCTTATGTTGTTGCTTTGTATGTGGTGAATTGCTTTTCTCTTGCTGCTTTCAGAACTTGCTCCTTCTCTTCAGTATTTGACAGTCTGATCAGGATATGTCTTGGAGTGGGTTTATTTGTATTCTATTTGGAGTTCACTGGGCATTTATGCTTTGTGTATTTATATTGTGTAGAAGGTTTGGGAAGTTTTCCCAACAATTTCTTTGAATACTCTTTCTAGACCTTTACCCTTCTCTTCCCCTTCTGGGACACCACCGAGTCTTAAGTTTGGACGTTTTGTTTTATCTATGATATCCCTGAGATCCTTTTCGATTTTTTCCATTTTTTTCCCCATCCTTTCTTTTGTTCTTTCATTTTCTGTTCTGTGGTCCTCAAGGAGGCTGAGTTGTTCAACTTCCTCTAATCTTGTATTATGAGTATCCAGAGTCTTTTTAATTTGGCCTACAGTTTCTTTCATTTCCGTAAGATCTTCTATTTTTTAATTTACTCTTGCAATATCTTCTTTATGCTCTTCTAGGGTCTTCTTTATGTCTTTTATATCCTGCGCCATGCTCTTCTTCATGTCCTTTATATCCTGTGCCATACTCTCATTGCCTGTCTGTAGTTCTTTGATTAGTTGTGCCAAGTACTGTGTGTCCTCTGATCTTTTGATTTGGGTGTTTAGGTTTGGGTTCTCCATATCGTCTGGTTTTATCATATGCTTTAAGATTTTTTGTTGTTTTTGACCTCTTGGCATTTGCTTTACTTGATCTTTAATTTGTCAGAATTGCAGCTTGGTGGCGTACACTTTCTCTAACTAACCAGCAGATGGCGTCCGTGAGTCACCTATTCCCCTCAAGTCAGTTCTCCCCAACTTTGTCTTTGTGGTGTGTGGGGATCTGATTCTTGTGGGGTCCAATCGCTGCACTTAATTTGGGTGTGTTGTCGGTGCTGCCTACCCTAAATGAGGGACATGTGTCTGAGCGGTTATGGAGGAAGGGAAGCTTTAATAATCAAACCTCCCAGGTACTCCCGGAGATTTAAGGCTGTTCTCTGCCGCTGACCCAAAAGTCCTTGGTATTGGCGTAGGTTCCCTGGGATTTCTGAGTGGTTCACCCTTCCCTGCTGTGCTCTTCCAGGACCTCTGCTGAGGGAGGGAGGGCTGTGCCATGTCACAAGTGTGTGCCGGCCGTGCAGGGGCGTTCCCAGCCTGCTTCAAAGATGGTTGAATGGGACACGTTAACTTCCCCCTTTCCACACAGCTCCACCTTCCCAGCTCCGGGACAATCAGCCGTGGGTGTATTAAAGGCCCCTGTCCACGGCCGATATTATGGCGTGTGTGTGGTGTGGCGGGAAAGACTCCCTGTGACACTGGGCTTCTTGGCATGGCTCTGTGCTGTGGGTTCGGCCCCGGGCAGGAGTGCCCCCACCCACTGGGGAGATGGCTGCAAGTTGTGAATTTTTTTCTCCTTTTGGCTGCCCTTTGCTCCCCTGGGCCTGAGACAATCTGCAATGGGAGTGGGAAGGGGTATCCTCCACGCCAGACACTGAGGCATTAGTGCAGCCCACTCCCATCGTATCTGCAGCTGCTCCTGGGCTTTTTTTTTTTTTTTTTAAGAACTAGTTCATCTCCAAATGCCAACCCACCATTTCCCCACACCGCAGCGTGGCTGAGGGACTTTTAGCTGACTCACTCACTCGTTTCAGAATGCAGACTCCTGATTTCACCAAATACACGGTGCCTGTAGATTTAGCAGACCTTGTCTGGCTGGTGCTGCTCTGGAAGTGGTGTTCTGGGTCACTTTCTGGTTTTTAGCTAGTATTTTTCATGGAGGTGTTTTTTTGCTCTGTCTCACCTAGCCACCATCTTAGGTTCTCTCTGTAGTTTATTTAATGAACACATAACTTTCCCTTTGCCACCACAAGTAACAGAAACAAACAACATATATGCAATTCATTATATAGCTTTTGGCAATTTTTGAAAAAGCAGTTTTAGGTCTCTGGTTGGGGTATGCAAGTAACTTCTGTCTTTTTTCATTTTTTCCTCAGGTTGTGCAGCCTTGGTTCCCTCTGGAATAATGGATCCACGGCTTAATACCCTGCAATTTTAAAGAAGAATGAGTAGTCAACAGCACAGCATAGGATCCCTCCCACTTAGGGGTAAGTTGGTTGTCAGGATCCTTGTTCTTCCAAGTTTTTACTAATACTAGATCCCAGGTTTGTAAGAATGCTCGGTCATGTCTGTAGGAAAAGAAATCTGGAACTAGCATATTCTAAAATTTTACTTACAGTTTCCTCTTAGGTGATGGCTGTAACTTTTTGTAAGTTTTCATGCACTCAGTTCATTGATGTATTTTCCATCTTATTTTTTGAGTAACGTCCTCCCATATAGGATTTCAAAGGGACTGAAACCTAGTCCATTTGTACGGGCAACTCAAATTTTGAGGAGTGTAATAGGCAACACTTGGTCCCAAGTGAGGATGGTTTCTTGGCAAAATCTGGCAATGGTTTTCTTTAAAGTATGATTCCTCTTTTTAATTTTTCCAGTAGATTGTGGTCCCCATTTTGTATGTAATTTCAAATTTATTCCAGGTGTCTGTGAAACATCTTGGATTATATTTTAAACAGAGGCACTGCCATTATCACTTTGAATAGTGAGTGGAACCTGAAATCTCGGTGTTATTTCTTTTAACCTGACTTTGGTGACTGCAGAACCTCATTCAGTTCGGGGGGTGAAAGTTTCTACCAATCCTGAAAAGGTGTCAACTAACACTAGCAAGTAATGAAAGTTCCTTGCTGCTCAAGGCATAACTGTCAAGTCTATTTGCCAGTCCTCTCCTATGTGAAATCCTCAAGCTTTCACCCCTACTGTCAAGGGAGGCCATCTAGTCTTTATTCATGATCTTATAGTTGCTTGCATTTTTGGTCTTACAACATTTCTTAATCCATATTTCAAAAGCTTCCTTTCCATGATGGTCCCTTGGTACATGTGTGATAACACAGGCTAAACCAGGTTTTCTGGTAATAAGACTTGGCCTGAGTCCAACTGCAACCATCCTTCTGTCGACTTAGTGCAGAATCCGCATTCTTCTTTGTTTGATAGTCTGGGGTGAATGAGGAAAGATCTAAAGACAGGATGACAGCCAGTTCTTTTGAATCTTTAAACCGAATCTTAGCAGTCTGTTTAGCTGCAGAATCTTCTTTATGAGTTCCTTTTGCTAGGCAACTGTCAGTTCTCTGGTATTCGGGGCAATGCGTCACAACTAACTCTGTTGGCAGTAACATGGCTTCTAGTGAAGATAGCGCAATTTCTGAGTGCTTCTTTTTGTTTGTTTTTTGCTAGTCCTCAAGAGTCCCCTTTCTTTCCAAATGGCCCCATGGGCATGTACTATAGAGAAGGCATAATGTGAATCAGTATAAACATTTATTCTCTTACCCTGTCTGATGGTCCAGGCTCAGATTTGGACAATCATTTCAGCTTTTTGGGCTGAGGTACCTGTGGCATGGGTGTGGCTTCGTAGCACCTCTGTCATAGTTACTATGGCATAACCTGATCATTGATATGTGTGTTCCATGAAACTGCTTCCATCTGTGAACATTTCAAATTCCGGTTCTTCCAGAGGAAAGTCTCTTAAATGTGGACAAGTGGAGAACACTTCCTCGATCAGCTGAACATATTCTTGCAGAGCATGTCCATTTGATTTGGGTAGCAGTGTAGCTGGATTTAAAACTGTAGAGCTTAAGAGGTGCACATTAGGATTGGCTAATAAACAGCTTGATATTTTCCAAGCCTGCCTGCCGTTAGCCAGTATCCTCTTTTTTGTTCAAGCACTGTGAGGTGTGTGTGCACGGTAACTTCCTGACCTAGATTTAGCTACTTTGTAGCTTCTTGTTAGGATGTTATAGGGGCATCTACAGCCTGAAGGCAGGGTGGCCATCCTTGGGTTACCAGGTCCAGTTTCTTTCAGAAATAAGCTACCAGTCACCGGTGCCTCACTAAAGTCTGGGTGAGGACACCAAGCCCTTTCCCTTGTCTTTCATGTACAATCAGATCAAAAGGTTTATGGAGATCAGGGAAGCCAAGGCTGGAGCATTTGTCAGCTTCTGTTTAATTTGATTAAAATGCTGATTGTATTTTGCAGTCCATTCTAGGATTTCTGTGTCTGGGCCTTGGATGGCATTATATAGAGGTTTGGCAATAAGTCCAAAACTGGGGATCCAAATGTGGCAGAAGCCTGCCATTCCTAGGAACCCCGACAATTGTATTCTTGTCTAAGGAACAGAAATGTTCATTGAGGGTTGGCATCTATTAGGCAGAGGGGCCCTCCTGGTGAGATTAAACATCCTAAATGTTTGACACAAGGTTTTTTCATTTGAGCCTTATTCTGAGATGCTTTACAGCCTTTAGAATTGAGAAAGTTCATAGTCTTCATTGCTTTTGTATCTGAGTCTTCTGTACTTTCAGTAGCTATTAAAATGTCTTCTGCATGTTGGAGCAACATACCAAAGTGAAATTGCAAATATCCCAAGACTTTTGCTAAGATATCTCTGAAAATATGGGGTCATTTTAAAATCTCTGTGGCAAAACTGTCCATATTATTGCTCTTAATCTTTAGTTTCTGGTTCTTGCCACTCAAAGGCAAACATTTCCTGAGATCTGGAGGCTGTAGGTCTGTAGAAGAAAGTATGTTTTAGGTCCAGGACAGAGAAGCACCTAAATTTTCCAGTACGAGTTGTCACTTGAGTGTATAGGAACAACCAGGTAAATGTCTTTTACAGTTTTCTTTATAGCCCTCAGGTACTGGACAAATCTATATTGATTATTAATGCCAGTCTTCAGGACCGGAAGTCCTGGTGTATTCTATGCAGTCTGCCAGGGTGTGATGAGGTCATTTTTCATCAATGTTTCTATTACTGGCTTAATGCCTTTTTGGGCCCCCAAAGACAAAGACTGTTGATGTATCTTTGGTGGATTCATTCCTCCCTTCATGTCAGTGTTTACCATGGAGGCTGTCATGAACCTTATAGGAGTTCCTGATGACCACACTTCTGAATCTACTTTTTTCCAGGATATGCGCTGCTACTTGATTTTCAGTCTTCTCAGCACTGTTAAGGAGTGCAGTTTGCAAATGTCGCCTGTTGTCTGGGGAAACCTGGATTCTCCCTTCTCCTTCATGAAACACAACTTGAGCGTTCAATTTAGTCAACAGATCTCTCCCCCAACCAAGGTAAAGCACACTCAGGCACATACGCAAGTTGATGTCCCAAGTATTCTTTCCCAGTTTTACAGTGTAGAGGCTGCAGAAGTGCTGTGGATGTGCTTTGTCCATGCATAGCAATCATCCTTTTTTATTCTTTTGTTTTGGTAGTTAATGGTTGATTCAATACAGAATAAGTAGCTCCTGTGTCCATAAGGAAGTCTACTAGTTTATTTCCCACTTTATTTGTACTTGAGGGTCTTGGGGGGAGATAGGCAGGGCTGCTGAATAGGCTGTCAGTACCCTCAGGCCCCCCTAATCTGAATTCTCAGGTTCAGGGTTCAGGGCCACAACCTGAATTTTTCCTTCCTTCTTCAGTTTCCCTGTTTAGGGCATTCTCTTTTCCAGTGCCTTCCTCTCTGTAATTGGAACACTGGTTTTTCTTTGGCCTCTCTTTGAAATCATCTCGCTTCCCCCCTTTGGTTCTGCCCTCCCTTAAGGGCTGCATCTGGAAGAGCAGTCTGATGTTTTAGCTGCTTCTGCTGCTTTGGTTCTTGATTATTGTAAACCTGAAAGGCTACATCCATTAACTTAGCCATTGGCAGGTGTCTGGGATACTTTGATAAAATTCATGTTAACAATTCTAGAATTCTCAAGGTTTTTGGGGTCAATATCAGTGTACCTGTGATGTTCTTCAATGATTCCGTCTAAGAAAGCTGAGGGATTTTCAGTAGACTCCTTATGCACTTCCTATGTTTTGTTAAGGGACTTTTGTTTCTGTGCCCTGTTCTTTACCCCAGCTAATATGCATACCTTGAAGTGGCCTAAAGGAACATGCTCTCCAGCCTCATTTGGGTCCCAATCGGGTCTGCCTCAGGGATAGCTTCTCCAGTGGCTGCAAAGCCAGGGTTCTGGGGAACTCCCTCTCTCAAATGCTCAGCCTCTTGTCCGGCTTTGTCTGAGACCATCTGACATTCCTCAAGGTTTAGTAAAATATTTAATAGTGCTTGTATGTGTGACCAGTTGGGAGTATGGGTGGCAAAGGTTGAAACAATATCCTCATAATATCAGGGTCCTCTCTATAGCCAGGATAGATCAGGTGTAGAAAATGGGGTGTGAACCATGACATACCACTAGAGCATCCCTGACCATCATCTCCTAGTGGGATATGTCACACTGTAAATTCCCCTATCCCAGACTCAGCTGGTCCTCGACTAAATTGCATAAGACTTCAGGTATGAGAGGGGAAGGCCATTCCTTTTTCTGCCCTGACCTCGTCGTCATAAGGAGGGGCTAGAAGTGCAGCAGCAGGATGGGGAGAAGAAAGAAACATGTTATGTACAGGGTCTTCTTCTGGGAAGAGGGGTTCCTTAGATGCCCTTATATCGGATGAATAGTTTAAATGTTTTTAAACCAGTAGTTTAATGTTTGTATCCATCTGAAGCTCAAGAAAAGTGAGGACATAAGGTATCTCATCCATTTATTATTGCTTTTAGAAAGCAGATCTAGCTATATGATAATATTAAATGTTAAGGTTCCATCCTTTGGCCAGTCTTCACTATCCTCAAATTTGTATTGCAGCCAAGTGGTATTGCAACAGAAAATAACTTCCTTTTCTTAAGTGGGTTCCCTCCAAATTTATACCAGTTATTCAAAATATACCCAAGAGGGATGCAACCTTCCCATCCTGAGAGTTTCCCATAGCTAGGCACCACCAGCAGAAAACACAAAGACAACTTGCAAACTAGGAGCTCATCAGTAACAAAGAGCTTCCCCAGTTCAAAGAAACAAAATGCAAACCAATGTGGATCCACAAATCTCGGGTCATGGACGGTGGGGCTCAAACACGTCAGGTGTGTATGTACGAGTCCAGCCCAATCCAACCTGGTGGAGTGAACAAATTAAGAAGTTAACAGAAATAAAGTAAGGGGATGAACATATGCTTACCTAGCACAGGGACACTTTTGAAATCACCTTCCCACGGAGACCATGGTGTCCATACATGGTGAGATCCCCACCCAGAGCTGCTGGCCCTGGTCCTCCAGGGAAATTCCTGGGCAGCTGCTTGGCACAGAGCCCAGGGATGGGGGGAGAAGCCCAGCAGCTAATGTGACATGGATGTGGGCTGCATGAAGCAGCTTGTGTCCTGCCGTGGATGCCAAAATTTGTTACTGTTATCACCACTGTTTGCTGACAGCAAAGCTTGCCCACCAGTGCTAGGGAAGAGAAAAATCTCTTATTGAAAAGGTTATTTATTCAAAGTGCTCTGGTAAGGAGCTAGGGGAGTCTTCCCAAAGCCAGCTCAAAAGTGAGGAAGAGGAAGGGGTCTCTGGTTAAAATTAAACTAAGACTTAATCACGTAGTGGTTCTTATGATTGCTTGACGTCAGTCTACCAGGGTCTGTTTTCCTGATTCTGTAGACACATCTTGCTCTTCTTCAGGATTAACAGACTGTGATCTCTTGCATGCAAAACTTCATGATCTTAAGTAATCAGCCGTGGGGTTCTGGACTTCTTTCTCTTGGCATTCCATAGTCTGGGGCAATATGTTATGTGCTCATGTAGACTAGATCTGGCATCTGTGGGAAACTCAAAATGAGATTTCAGTTAGGATTTGAAAGGAATGTCACATCCTAAGAAGAAAATATTATTTAAATTTACTAGACCATTGCCTTTGTTATGAATTTCAGTTAAATATTTTTTCCATAAGCTTTTTTTTTAAATTCAGTTTTATTGAGGTATATTCACATGTCATACAGTCATCCATGGTGAACGAGCAGCTGTTCACAGTACCATCATATAGTTGCGCATTCATCACCCCAATCTATGTGTTGAACATTTTCCTCATACCAGAAAAAGTAAAAATAAGAATGATAAATGAAAGTAAAAAAGAACACCCAATTCATCTCGCCTTCCCACCCTATTTTTCATTTAGTTTTTGTCCCAATTTTTCTACTCATCCATCCATACACTGGATAAAGGGAGTGTGATCCACCAGGCTTTCACAATCACACTGCCACCCCCTTGTAAGCTACGTTGTTATGCAATCATCTTCAAGAATCAAGGCAACTGGGTTGCACTTTGATAGTTTCAGGTAATTACTTCCAGCTATTCCGATACATTAAAACCTAAAAAGGGTTATCTATATAGTACGTAACAGTCCCCACCTGAGTAACCTCTTGGCTCCATTTGAATCTCTCAGCCAATAAAACTTTATTTCATTTCATTTCACATCCCCCTTTTGGTCAAAAAGATGTCCTCTATCCCACGATGTTGGGTCCAGATTCATCCTTGGGATTCATATTCTGCACTGCCAGGGAGATTTACTCCCCTGGAGTCAGGTCCCATGGAGAGGGGAGGGTATTGAGTTCATCTGCCAATGTCGGTTAGCTGGAGAGAGGGACACATTTGAGCAACAGAGGTACTCGGGGAGACACAGGCACAATTATAAGCAGGTTAGCCTCTCCTTTGCAGTCATGAGCTCCATATGGGCAAGCCCCGGGATAGAGGGTTCGGTATACCAAACTGCCAGTCCTCAGTGTTTGTGAGAACATCAGCAAGAATTCAGGTGAGGAAGTCCAACACTTCCAAATTTTCCCCTGGCTCCCCAGGGGGCCCTGAATATATATTTTTATTCTCTGCCCAAATTACTTTGGGATGTATCACTATTTCACACTAACCTGTACAAACTTACCAGGTCTCACTCCTTATTAAAAGTTCCATGTAATTATGGTATTTGTGCAAACTGTATGAGTTAAATTTTTAGGAAATATAGATCCTGCACCAAGTAAACATCTCTTTCCTTGGTCTCACATGAAAGTTGGAGTTTTAAAACACAGTCAGCATCGTCCTTTATCCTTTGGCCCAATTTGCCCTAGTCCTAACTAGATTTGCTTCATTCATATCTCTAATTGAAGTCTAGACTCTTCAGCTTTTTTAACAGCTAGTGTATGTACTAATGCTGACATTCACATCTGCCGAGCTCTCGCTCTGAGTTTCAGGTGTCATACAGACACCCAAAGTTCCAGGGATCCATCAGGTTATACACAAAGGGATCAGCGTCTCAGAATCTGGAGATAGCCATTACAGTTCAGGAATAGATGGGAGTGGTGTAAGAGCTTACAATCTAGGGACCATTACAATAAGCATTCCCCTAATAAGCTGTGCTCTAAGATTCAATTATGAGTTTTCATAGTCCATATTGGCGAGGCATTATAGTGCTTGCCTTTGTTTCTGGCATAGTTCACTCAAAATGCTGTCTACAGGATCCATTCACCTTGTTGCATTGCAGGCCTCACAGCTTCACTCCTCCTTGCAGTTGCTCAGTATTCCATTGTATGCACACACCACAGTTCCCCATTCTGTTCCTCAGCCTATGTACCCTGAGGCTACTTCCACCCATTGCACGTCATGTGTGCTCCCTCCATAAACACCAGTGTGCAAATGTCCATTCATGTACCTGCTCTCAGATCTTCCAAGTATATGCCCCCTAAGGAGGTTGCAGGACCTTTTGGCACCCACATACGTAGTTTCTTGTGGAACCACCACACTGTCCTTTAGAAAGGCTACACCATTCTGTCTCCTAACCAACAGTAAATATGTACATTCCTCTCTCCATGTTTTCTCCAGCACTTTTATCCCTATTTATATTTCTTCCTACCATTTTATAGAGCCATATTTACATACCATAGTTATCCACAGTGTACGATCCATTGTTCATGGTATCATCATATAGTTGTACATTTATCACCATACTTGGAACTTGAACAAAGTGATTACTACAATTTTTTTTGTTTTTTTTTTTTAAAGAAATAATGAAAAAGATAATAAAAATAAAAATAAAATATCATACAATGCAATATTATAGGTCAGACAACAACACCACTACCAAGAATCCCATATCACACCCTTATATCCCCCTCTAATACACATTTAGCTTTGGTATATTGCCTTTGTTACATTTAATGGAAGCATATTACAATGTTGCTGTTGACCAAAGACTCCAGTTTGCTTTGATTGTATTTTTCCCCATACCTTCCCCTTTTCAACATTCTGCATTGTTTTCATTCGTTTTCCCACATGCAAGAACATTTTTATATTTGTACATTTAGTCACAATCAATGACCACTCCAGTTTTTGCTAAATTAAACAGTTCCAGTCTTTATCTTCTATCTTTGCCTCAGGTGTTATACATGCCCCCAGCCCACCTCTTTCAGCTTTTCTCACAGACATCTTTGTTCAGTGCACTTACAGTATTGTGCTACCATCACAGAGTATTACGTTATCTATTTCTGGATGCATAGAGTCAATCCTGCTGAACATTCTGTAGTTTTGCAGCATCAAATGCCTGATCTTTACCCTCTTTCTATCTCCTGATAGCCTGTGTTATCAGCTTCTAACTGTCAAAATTTGCTCATTAATGTTACTTTTGTTGTCCTTTTGTTTGTGGCTAATTTCGCTCAACATAATTTTCTCAAGTTTCATCCATGTTATTATATATTCCATGTCTTTGCTCTGTCTTAACAGCTGTGTAGTATTCCATCATGTTATATACAAGTTTGTTTATCCACTCATCTGTTGATGGACATTTGGGCTGTTTCCATCTCTTGGCTATTGTGAATAATGCTGCAGTAAACATTGGTTTACAAATGTCTGTTTGTGTCTTAAGTTACAGTTCCTCTGGGTATATACCTAGTAATGGAACAGCTAGGTCATATGTCAAAGCTGTACTTAGCTTCCTGAGGCACCACCACACTGTCTTCCAGAGTTGTTGCGCCATTCTCCTTTCCTGCCAACAGTGGGTAAGTGTGCCTCTTTCTCCACATCCTCTCCAGCACTTGTCATTTTCTGTTTTTTGGATAATGGTCATTTTTGTAGGAGTCAGATGATATCTTACTGTGGTTTTGATTTGCATTTCCTTAATAGCCAGTGAAGTTGAGCATTTTTTTTTTTTTTCATTTTTGAGCCATTTGTATTTCCTTTTCAGGAAAGTGTCTGTCCATGTCTTTTGACCATTTTTTAATTGGGTTGTTTGTCTTTCTGTTGTTGAGTTGTAGGATTGTTTTATCAGGATATTAAACCCTTATCTGATATGTGGTTTCCAAATACTGTCTCCTGTTGCATTGGCTGCCTTTTTACCTATGTGACAAAGTCCTTTGATGTAAAAAATGTTTCATTTTGAGGAGATCCCATTTGTCAATTTGTTCTTTGGTTTCTCATGCTTTGGGTATAAGGTCTAGGAAGCTACCTCTTATCACAAGATCTTTAAGATACTTCCCTGCAGTTGCTTCTAAGTGTGTTATGGTCTTAGTTCTGATGTTTAGGTCTTTGTTCCATTGTGAGTTAATTTTTGTGTAAGGTGTGCGTTAGGAGTCCTCTTTCATTCTTTTGGAAATGGATATCCAGTTCTCCAAACACCATTTATTGAAGAGGCTGCCCTGAGCCAGTTGCTTTGGCTTGATTGCCTTATGAAAGATCAGTTGTCCATAGATGTGAGAGTCTGTTTCTGAACATTCAGTTGATTCCATTGGTTGGTATATCTATCCTTATGCTAGTACCATGCTGTCTGGACCACTGTAGCTTTGTAATATGCTTCATGTTTGGTATTGTGAGATCTCCCACTTTGTTCCTCATTCTCAAGATATTTTTGGCCATACAGGGCACCTTGCTCTTCCAAAGAAATGTGGTTATTGTTTTTTCTATTTCTGCAATGTAAGTTGTTGGGATTCTGTTTGGTGTTGCATTGAATGTATAAATCAGTTTACGCAGAATTGACATCTTAATTATATTTAGTCTTCCAATCTGTGAACACTGTATGTTCTTCTCTTTTCTTAGGTCCTGTTGGATTTCTTTTAGCAGTTTCTTGTAGTTTTCTCTGTATAGGGCTTGTGTGGTCTTCTTAGGTTTATTTCTAAATACTTGATTCTTTTGGTTGCTAATGTAAATGGAATTTTTTTCTTGATTTCTTACTCTTGCTGCACATTACTTGTGTATAAGGACATTACAGATTTTTGCATGTTGATCTTGTAGCCTGCCACTTTGCTGTGTTCATGGATTATATCTAGTAGCTTCGCTGTAGATTTTTCTGGATTTTCTGTATATGGAATACTGTCATCTGCAAAGAGTGAAATTTTACTTCTTCCTCTTCAATTTGGATGCCTTTTATTTCTTTTTCTTGCCTAATTTCTCTAGCCAGAACTTCCAGCATGATGTTTTATAGCAGTGGTGACAGTGGGCATCCTTGTGTTGTTCTTGATCTTAGAGGGAAAGCTTTCAGGCTTTCCCCATTGATGATGATATTAGCTGTGGGTTTTTCATATATTGCCTTTATCATACTGAGAAAGTTCCCTTCTATTCGTATCCTTTTAAGTGTTTTCATCAAGAACGGATGTTGAATTTTGTCAAATGCCTTTTCTCCATCGATCAAAATGATCATGTGGTTCTTCCACTTTGATTTATTGATGTGGTGATTTTCTTGTGTGATGCAGCCTTGCATACCTGGAGTAAACCCCACCTGGTCATGGTGTATAATTCTTCTCATGTGTTGCTGGATATGATTTGCAAGAATTTTTTGAGGATGTTTGCATCTATATTCATTAACAAGTTTGGTCTATAATTTTCTTTTTTTTTGTAGTATCCTTGTCTGACTTTAGTATTAGGGTGATGTTGGCTGTATAGAATTAGTTGGGCAGCTTTCCTTCCTCTTCAGTTTTTTTTTGAAGAGTTTGAACAGGATTGGTACTAATTCTTTCTTGAATGCTTGGTAGAATTCACATCTGGTTCAGGGCTATTCTTTTTGGGGAGCTTTTGGATGACTGACTCAATCTTGTTAGTTGTGATTGGTTTGTTGAGGTCGTCTATGTCTTCTCAAGTCAGTGTTGGTTGTTAATGCTTTACTCGGAAGTTGTCCATTTCATCTAAGTTGTCTAGTTTATTAGCATATAATTGCCCATAGTAGCTTCTCATTATCTCCTGTATTTCTGCAGGGTCAGTAGTCATGTCCCCTTTTCCATTTCTGATTGCATTTATTTGCATCCACTCTCTTCCTCTCTCTCTTTTTTTTGTTAGCCTAGTTAGGGATCCATCAATGTTACTGATTTTCTCAAAGAACCAATGTCTGAGGAGGGTGTGGAGTTTCCCTGAGGATGACACCCTCCTGTGAGGCATCTAGACTCTGTGCTTTTCCTGTCCTGTCCAGCAGGTGTTGTTTGCCGGCCTGAAGCTCCCCCACCAGTGTAAGGAGCTTCAGTGCCTTTAATTCTCTGCAGCCTCTGAGTCTGTCTTGGGTGTGGCTGACTGGAGCTGGTTTCTGCATTCCAGCCCCTCAGGTCCTGGTTCTTTGAAGGAGGGCTTCCAATTGAGCTGGGCCACACACCCCTTTTCTTGGGGAAGTTATGCTCTTTGGGGAATTGTCTCCCCCACTGGGTTGATTCTTTACCTGTGAGATCTATTTCAGCTGGGTCCAGAGAGAGGCTTTCTGTAAAGAGCTACTTATAATACTTGTTTTAAGAAGAAAGAAGGGGAAAAGAAAAAGAAAAACAAATCCCTTTTTGAGGGCTTTCCCCAGTGTCAGTATGGATTATTTAAAAATGTGTGCTTTAAGATATTGTCTCTTTCACCTGGATAGTTACTCTCCAACAGCTTTAATTTCAGCCCTGTTGAAACAATGTCAAGACCAGGAAACTGACATGGGCACAGCAAGTGGGCAGAGCTCCATGTCATTTTATGATGTGAAGGTTCAGGTAACCAGCATTGCCATCAAGACAGAGCGATTCCAGCACCCCAAAGAAATCCCTGATGCTGCCCCTTCACAGCCACACCCAAATCCTCCCCTGCACCATCCTAACCCCTGGCAACCGGGAATCTGCTCCAAATCTCCACACTTTTTGTCAATTTGAGAATGTTACCTAGATGGAATCCCAGAAGATGTGATCTTTTGAGATTGTTTTTTTCAAAGATCTTGAGATCCACCCAAGTTGTTACTGTTTTAAAGGATGGTTCATTTTTTTTTTTCTGCTGAGTAGTATTTCTTGGTATGAATGTACCATGGTTTGTTTAAATATTCCTCTATGGAGAGAAATTTCAGTTGTTACAAGTATTGCACTATTACAAGTAAAACTTCTATGAACAGTCATGTACAGATTTTTGTGTGGATGTAAGCCTTCATTTTTCTGCAATAAATACCTCGCAGTCCAAATGCAGAGTAGTATGATAAGTGCATGTTTAATTTTTAAGAACTTGTCACATTATTTTCCAAAGTGGCTGGATCATTTCACAATACCGCCATGAATGTATGTGTAAACTAGTTGTTTGGTAAACTCATTTGCATTTCATAATGTCACAAAATTTTATTTAAGCTCTTCTAATACATGTGTAATAATGTCTCATTGCATTCCTGATTTCCATTTCATAAATGGCTGGTGATTTTAAAAAATTTCATATTTTATTTGTAAAAGATATGTCCTATTAGTGAAATATCCCTTCATGATTTTTGTCCATTTTCTAATTGAATGGTCTTTATTTTCACTGCTGATTTTCAAAGATCTTTATATATTCTAAACTGGAGACTTTGAAAATAGTTTCTGTACACCTATAGCATTTTCATCTTTTTAACAGGGTCTTTTACATAGGAAAACCTTTTAAATTTCTTGAAGTCTCATTATCAATATTTTCTTTTATTCATATTGTTTTTGGTGTCAGGTCTAAGAACTCTTCACCACACCCTAGGTACCAAAGATTTCTCCTATATTATCTTTTAAAAGTTTCATAGTTTCATGTTTTATATTTAAATGGTATCCTTGGAGTTAGGTTTTGTGTAAGGTGAGAAATATAGACAGAGATATATTATTTGCCTTTTATTATTTGCCTGAGTGTATTTGATCTGAAAATCCCCTGCAGCTAGGTCTCACAGTTCTCATCTTTGACACTGGGAGCACTGCCCATCCATGATATGGGGATCTCAGTGTTAAATCTTTGTAATTCTGTACAGTTAAGTTTCTTAGTTCCTGACTGTGTTGATAAGATCAGGTTAAATCTTACCCTTTCCATTCATGCCAATCTTTCTGATAAAGGGAGGGTCCATCATCCTGAAAAATAAACAGACTTCCAAGCCTTGACCAAATATTCCCCCTCTCTGATAGCTCTCTGTAGCGCAGTCAGTCTCACTCCATTTTACTAAAATATGTCAGAGGGCTCAGGTTTGGTCTCAGAATTTAGTAAAATGGCTTCTCCTGTCTCCTCCAGGTCTGTCACAGGGAGGTATGCATTACGAGTGTGGTGACACTTGTCAGCCAGCCTAGGTCGAGGGTCCTGTCGGGTCATTATGGAGCCACAAAGTGGCCACTTCCAAGTTCCATTATTCCAACCCAGGAATCTCTGCACACATGCTTTATGGGGTTGGGGAATGATGTTAAACTGCGCCATGTGCTTGGACCTAATTTCCAGACCTTTGATAGAGTATCTTCTTCAGTGATGAGCTTCCTTGAGACCTAAGCCCAGTGATCAGTAAACAGTCTGCTGGTGGCTAGCCTTGGGCCTGCAGAGCCATTGATCAGGCACTTGATATGGAAACAAGGGTACAGCCTGGCCAAGCCCCTGCCCCATCCCTGCCCCACCCCTGACACAAATACCGGGACTCCTCTCAGCATTATCACACACTGACTGCTTAACTATAGGACATCCTGTAATCTGAGGAGTGAATGAAAGGTTGTCCACAAAAGGGTAGACGTATGGACGGATTCCATCCTGGTCACTGGCCAACATTCTGTGTTTTTCATTCATTGTGCCAGGTCTTTCTCATGTTGTCGGGGTGAAACTTGCCTAGGATAGTATAACTTCTTGACATGATTTTTAGGTCGTGGTTTAAAGATGTGTTCTCTGGAACCAAATGTGCCTTGGGCTAATCCTGGTTGTCTTTCTGTTAAATAACCTTGAGGCAGCCACTTGATAGCTCTGTGCCCTGGGTTTTCTCATACAGAATAGGAGGTGATTTCAACTAACCTCAGGCTTTCTTTTGTGGAGAATAAATGAGAGGACAGGAAGTACTTGGGCATAAACAGCTTGTATTAAGCATTTCTCTGTGTAAATATCATTATTTCCCTTGACTTAAAGAGTAATGAGCCATGATATGTTGACAATTGAATTTTCATAGATTTCCGTTGACCATCTTTTAATGTTTTCTAGATCCATTGTTTCCGGACCTGCTTCCAGGTTCATGGCCATGCCACAAGAAGAATACAAGGGCACAGAACAGCATAGAGTAAGAAGGCAGAAAGAAATTTATTGAGAACACATGTGTGAGGGTTACCTGTGCTCCTCTGTCATGGGAGCCCCCATTCCAGGTACCGACATCTTGTCATGAGAAGGAATTGGAGGAGGAGACAGGCAGGTATTAGCAAGTGAGAAAG